>NC_136266.1:50296942-50506942 GCF_964187855.1 Myxine glutinosa | reverse complement strand
TGCTTCCTCATGCCTCGACCGTGCTTCCTCACGCCTCGACCGTGCTTCCTCACGCCTCGACCGTGCTTCCTCACGCCTCGACCGTGCTTCCTCACGCCTCGACCGTGCTCCCCGACGCTCAAACCGTGCTCGCCGACGCTCAAACCGTGCTCCCCGACGCTCAAACCGTGCTTCCTGGCGCTCAAACCGTGCTACCTGAAGCCCCGACCGTGCTTCCCGACGCCCCGACTGTGCTTCCTGATGTCCCAACTGTGCTTCCCGAGGCCCCGACTACGCTTCCCGAAGCCCCAACCGTGCTACCAGAAACCCCAACCCTGCTACCCGAAGCCCCAACCGTGCTTCCCGAAGCCCCGACTGTGCTTCCCGACGCCACGACTGTGCTTCCCGACGCCACGACTGTGCTTCCCGATGCCCCGACCGTGCTTCCCGACGCCCCGGTGCTACCCAAACCCAGTGAGATGGCACTTGGTGATGCTAGTACTGCTGGCGAACCCATGAATGAAGAACTTGTCATACTGACCAAAAAACGGAAAGCACCACTAACAAATAGCCCCGATGGTGCGATAAAGAAGGCTGTCTTGGGCAGAGACACTGTCTCTGCAAAAGAGGGCAAAACGTTTACAGCAAACGAAAATATCGAACGCCAAAGTGGAAAAGAGGATGTTACTGATTTCCCAGGCTCTGAGAATAAAGCCTACATTGATCCGAACAATGCGGCCATTTTTGAGCCTGAACGCGAAGCCCTACCGGTTCCCCCTCCAGTAGCTGAGCGGACTGGTGACCAAACAAATTGCTCTGTCTTACAAACAGAAATCGTAACCCCGGCTACGCAGAGATCTGCAGCCATTTGCCAAAGCACACATAAAGAAAGTAAGCACCAGTCTGCTCGTGAGTGTGTACCAGAGTACCCAACGAAATCTCAGGAGATGCATCCAGAGGAGTTCGTGAGAGCTGCAAGTAAAGCCCAAGATCCAGGTGGGACATTATCAGACCTGTCAGAGTCTGAGGACGAGGTGGAAGTGACTGAGCTGTCACAGTCATCAGCATCTCAGTCACAGATACCCCCCCAACACATCGTGTCGTTTCTAGCCGAAACGTACAGACAGCGTAACATAGTCATTAAAGACTATTTTGCCGATTTGGTTGCATTCATCCACACTGCAAAATCCATAATTAAAACGCCTGAACAATTTGACCTGAATAAGTCACAATACCACAGGTTAAGAAAATTCATCACACGTGCAGGTGTAGAGTGTTCCCAGCCACAGGCTGATTTCATCAATACAGGATGAAAACTATAAAACTTGCAACTTTAAATATTAACGGTGGTGGTGCTAGCCACCTCCGCCAGGTTCAAGTAAAAAACATATTTCAACGGAAAAAGGTGGATGTGATCTTACTTCAAGAAACTCACATCACACCAAATGTGGAACATAACTGGCATCAACTTTTTAAGAGCCAATGCTATTTCAGCAATTTATCAGCTTCATCTGCTGGAATCGGCTTCTTGCTGAAGCCAGGCCTCGTGTGTGAGTCATGCCATTTTCAGGAGGTAATAAATGGTCGGCTTAGCTCTCTCAAACTAGTAAGCCATAACTTCCATTACACCATTTTTAATGTGTATGCGCCAAGTGATAGCGTAGAGCGTAAGTCCTTCTTCACCTCAATGATAAATCACTTAAGATCGGTTGATTTTGATCATTGTGTGTGTGTCGGAGGTGATTTCAATTGCACCTTCGACCCATCGGTTGACAGAAACTCTGTCGAACCCCATCCTGAGTCCCATGTACACTTATCCAATTTTTTTAGCACAATGGGCTTCGTTGATGTTTGGCGGTTGCACCACCCAAACACATCCCAGTACACCTGGTGTCGATGCGCCAATAGTCGAGTATCCTTGGCAAGGCTTGACAGATGGTACATCAACGTACCCTTTAAAAATACTGCGGTTTCTTCAAATCTTTTTCCTTCTGTGTTTTCAGACCATCATATGGTAACCCTAAACCTTTCCTTTCCTCAACCCGCAAATAGGAGCGCTTATTGGAAGTTTAATGTTAGACTTCTAGAAGATGGTATGTTTAAAGAAGCCTTTCGTGTTTTCTGGGCAAGTCTAGTAGCAAAGAAATCTTCCTTTTCTTCATCCAGCATATGGTGGGATAACATGAAATCTCAAATTCGGGTTTTTTGTCAATGTTTCCAATCACACAGCACAAACGACAAGCACTTTACAATGGCCCGGTTGGAATTGGATATTCTACAATTGGAGAGTAAATTGGCTCATGAAAACAATGACGCCAATTACCGGTTATTGCTTGTAAAGAAAGCTCTTTTAAGGGAGTTAGTTCAAGAGAAAGCAGCCGGTACATTAATTAGACTTAGAATACAGAATGTAAAATTATCAGACACCCCAAACAAGTCTTTCTTTCATTTAGAATCCTTAAGCAAGCCATCACGGCTAATCTCTTCTGTTTTGGACTCAAGAGGCAACGTTGTTGTCAACGAGGATGATGTTAGACTAAACATTATTGAATTCTATACAAAACTTTTTGAGGAGCAGACTGTTTGTAATGATACAATGATGGATTTAACCTCTCACCTCCCCTCCCTAACTGAGGCTCAACGGTTGGAGCTTGACCTACCAATCACCCTCCTTGAGCTAACCTGTGCTCTTGCTGCCATGGATTCAGGGAAAGCTCCGGGTATTGACGGTCTACCTCCCGAATTCTTTCTGACATTTTGGGACCTTTTAGGCCCTGAGTTGCTGAATGTTTTGGACACTTCTATACAGACTGGTATAATGCCGCTGAGTCTAAGAAGAGCCGTAGTGTGCTTGCTCCCGAAAACTGAAGATCCCCGACTTTTGGTGAACTGGCGACCGATCTCCCTGCTGTGCACGGACTACAAGCTTTTTTCAAAAGTACTAGCTAATCGACTAAAAAAGGTTATTGGCGATCTAGTACTGCCAGAACAGAGTTACTGTGTTCCTGGAAGATCCATCCATGATAATATTTCTTTAATCAGAGATCTCATTGATGGTAACCGTGTTAAAGAAGACTTTGGAATGATGTCGCTTGATCTTGAAAAGGCATTTGACAGTATCGACCATAAGTTTATGCATCATGTGTTACAGGCATGCGGCCTCGGAGCAAACTTTCGTTCCTACATTTCCTTGCTATACACAGATGTATTTAGTTTAATTAAGATTAATAATGTGCTGGCTCCCCCCATCAAGGTTCGGAGAGGGGTTCGGCAAGGGTGCCCAGTCTCTGGTTTATTGTTTGCTCTTTCTTTAGAGCCTCTTCTCAATCTACTGAGAAAGAAGATTTCTGGAATAGCACTTTCTCCCATGAGTGCACCGCTAACCCTATGTGCTTATGCGGATGACGTCTGCATCTTTGTAAAAGATAAGGATGATATTGATATCCTTGTTGAGTGCCTATCAAAGTTTCACGCTGCCTCCTCTTTAAAAATCAATTGGAACAAGAGCAAGACGTTATGGATACCCTCCCCCTATCGCAACCTTCTTCAGCCTGTACCACAGCCGCCCCCATCCCTCCCCGCAGGGTTGCTGTGGGGAAGTGAGGGAATGAAGTACTTGGGCATATTCCTTGGTTCCCCACAGTATGCTCAGAGAAATTGGGACGGGGTAATTGAGCAAGTGGGAGAAAGATTGAACCGATGGAAAAGGGTTTTACCTCATTTGTCCTTCAAGGGCCGTGTGCTAGTGATCAACAACTTAGTTGCCACAATGTTGTGGCATAGGTTCATCTGCCTGCAACCGCCGGAGGCCCTACTCAAAGCAGTCCAGGGCAAACTGGTGGACTTCTTCTGGGGAGGCTACCACTGGCTACGACCCGATGTGATATGTCGCCCCTCGGCTGAGGGTGGCCACAACCTCGTCGACATCAAAGCCCGCCTAATGGCCTTCCGGCTGCGGTCCATTCAACGTCTCCTCTACATGGAACATCTGCCAGGCCGGCTCCCTGCACGCCTTGTACTGCAGCGAGCGGGTAGGCTCGGGTACGGGTTTGAACTTTTTCAAATGAACCTCCAACATGTCGACATATCGGTTCTCCCTGCTTTTTACCAAAGCCTCTTAAATGCCTGGCAGAGTCTTTCTGTGAGTCGTCAGGCGGACACATATGTAACGAAAATGCTGGCACACGAGCCTTTGTTCTATAACCCTCTCTTTCCCGACATTCCAAAGAGTCGAGATTTTTGCCAACACTTTATAGCAGCTGGTATCGTGAAGGTGCGGCATCTCCGACATGACTCAGGGTATGGTTGGAAATCCGTAAGTGAAATCGCCGACCTAACAGGGATTTGGTCCCATAGGATGATTGCAAAAATTTTGAGGAAAATGATTCAGGTGGGACGGCAACTTGGCCTAACTTGGACTCGAGGTACAGAAGAAGATCTAAATGAGCCGACAGTGCCTAAATTGATTGTTGAACCCATTCAAAACGATTTGCCCCCTGTTAGCGATGGGTCAAAGCTTTTCCAGACAATGGACAGCAAGGGCATCTACAAGATGTGCCTCAAGCTGTTAAATGGGAACCCTTCGTTAAATGGAGTTACCCGATGGAAAGGATTGTTACCCGGAGGACCCCCCTCCGAACCTATCTGGGAAGCCATGTATAGTGAGCCCACATCCAAAAGAACAGGTGATCTCCAGTGGCGTTTGGCCCACTGGATTGTTCCCTCCAACACGTTTATTAGACATTTTTCTCCTGTATCTGTTTGTTGTCCCTTCTGTACAGTCAATGAGGACTTGTTTCATGCATTCATAGACTGTATCCGATTATTTCCTTTGTTTCATTGGTTGAATTACATTGCACACGAAATGCATGTTACTTTTTCTTTGAGGAATTTCGTCTTTGGTTTTGCTCCTAAACAGAATCCTGCGTCTAAACTGTTTAGTTTCCTAATAGCAACTGCGAAACTTGCTGTTTATTTGACGAGAAAAGACAAACTATCTGGCAAACCGATAGAGCACTGCAATATTATGTTGTGTTTGAATGCATTAGTCTCAGCAAGATTGAAACTGGAATTTACCCTTTCCAACGAGGCCGGAAATTTTCAAAACTTTGTTGATACTTGGTGTGTTGGTGGGTTTTGTGAGGTTAAAGAAAACGAATTTAGAATACTGTTGTGAGATACTGATTGTTTCTTATTTGATGTGATCATTGGGTGCTTCTTCTTTTTCTTTTTCTTTTTATTGGCATATTGATTTCATTGCAAAACGTGTATATTGTTACTTTTATATTTTATATTTTTGTAATAAAAGGACTAAAAGTCAAGTCTCTCTCTCTCTCGCGCGCTCTCTCTCTCTCTCTCTCTCTCTCTCTCTCTCTCTCTCTCTCTCTCGCGCTCTCTCTCTCTCGCGCTCTCTCTCTCTCGCGCTGTCTCTCTCTCTCTCTCTCTCTCTCGCGCTCTCTCTCTCTCGCGCTCTCTCTCTCTCTCTCTCTCTCTCTCTCTCTCTCTCTCGCGCTCTCTCTCTCCCTCCTAGATCAAACTGGCAAATTGTGAGGTTCTTAACCGGTGCACTTGGACTGGGCTGGCCTCGGTGAAGGGTGAGACACGGCTCACGGTTTCTCTGGCGAAACATAGAAGTGTTCTCGTTCCTGGTCATGGCTTATAGGACGCCAACTGGTTGTGTTCCTTGAGCCGCAACACTAAAAACGCCACTGATGGGGCCCAGGTTCAACTCTGGTTGTCATCCCAGTTGCACCCAGCAACCCAGATGGACCATTCAAAGCCCTTGCTTTGAATGGTCGAACTGGGTTCTTATCTGCATGCACGCAGCTTCAGTCTAAGCTCCAACATTCACTACCTCTCCAAAGACAGAGTACTCTAAGTCAAGATCTACCCGAGTCCTCTGTCTGCGCAGTTGCACCAAATCTTTGTTAACAAACAATCAACTTGAGGGCGCCTTCCTGCTCAGCCAATCAGAGGGTGGCATCACCTGTGTTTGGTCTTCAGAACCTTTCAGACCATCATCTCACTTCCAGGTTCCACCTGTCTTGTAACTCTGACATCACTGGAAAGCATCTTGCTCTTGGAGTTGTAAATGAGATGCAGCTGATTCTTCTAACAAATATTTTCCCAGCTGCTGCAGAACAATGAATGACATCTCCAGCATTGAGACCATAATTATTTTCTCTCCAGACCTCCCAAGGAACCCGTCTGTGCAGCCCCAGAAAACAATGAATGTAATTTCCAATATTTTCGATTTAATTACCTTTTAGTCTCTGTGCTGTGAAATCCAGGCAAATGACAAATGCAGATGAAACAAAAGGATGCCACAATCCCATTAAGCAACTCCATAAAGGAAATTGTATATGTGTACATCCTTTGTTTAAAATCAATAAACCGGATTGCTTGCACATCCTCTCGTAGGATACGTGCAGCACACAAATGCACAGCTCCAGTGGATCTCATATCATTCATCATATAAGTCTGGTGTTGGCTTTCCGGTAAAGGTGGCTGGCTTGAGATCTTAGGATCTTGAGTTCGAGCCCCTGTTTTCACCGTTGAATTAACACCAGGTGGGTTGACTCAGCATATAATCCTTCCGAAGTCGGCAAAATGAGTACAAGTTGATTGGTTATCGAGAGGCATTGCATCAGCGGCAGCGATGCCCCCAGAAAATGATGCAACCAGCAGCCACAGGCTGCACACGAACCGCCACCATTCATCGTAATAGTACAGACATGTTCTGCTATCTATATCAGATACATTACCAGCCTTAAGGTCAGTTACAAGCTCATGGCTAATTCATTCTTAAAAGTAAAACTTGGTTTATTATTTCTGGAGTGTTATCTGTCATATAAGACCGGTAATGTGTAATATACATAATGTATACTATGCCAAAAGGCTTACCTTGTGCAGCTTTTCTTGGCTGCTTTATGCAGCTTTCTTAGGCTGGAAGGGCAGAGGAGTTATTAAGAATAAAGTGCTAGAAATAGCTGGGGATAATTGATTTGGTGAGAGCTGATTGGTTGTTCCCTCCAATTACAGATGAGAGACATGCTTGGGCCTTTTTATACGTATACGTTGCCTGCTATCGGCATTGCAAGGTGTGCATGGATGGGAGCCTCGGGGTGTACTTTTCTGTCTCCCACTGTCGCAGACGACTCGACAGTAAGTGATGTAACTGGTCTGGCAGCTGATGCATTGGAATTCTCATGCGTGTGCTACTTGTAAGTTTCTGCAGCTGTGGAGGAACCCTCCTAGGGTTTAAAATAGCAAAGGGCTTATCTTGTGTAGCTTTTCTTGGTGGATTTATGCAGTGTTCTTCAGCTAGAAGGACAATAGGGTTATTAATTATATATTCCTAGATGCAGCTGAGGATAATTGAGAGCTGATTGGTTGTTCCCTCCAATTATGGATGAGAGACGTAATTGAGCCCTTGATGGACATATACTGTATGATATACATATACTGTTTACATTCTAATGGGTGGTTGGGCAACACTAAGAGGCAGCGTTTATTGATTCTAAGTCAAAGACAAACATTAAGGGGTGTAACTGGAACTTAGATTATATATACAAAACAACAACAACAAAAAAAAAGAAAAAGAAAAAAAAGCAGTGATTGTGATATTCTTGTACCTGTTCCCACATTGCACGTCATTAACAACAGAGCACATTTGAGTTATCACCTTGGTAAGTTAGCATCTTTCCTATTTGATACATTGATTGAATTTAGATTGATAAAGAATGACTAATCATGATAGAGACAAGCACAGATACATTCAAAGTACACCACCCCCATGCCAAATAAATAAATAAACAAGAAGACGTCATGCATAGCAAGATACTTGCAAAATCCACCCCTCCCCCCTAAAATGTTTACCATGGATACATCAAATTGTCAATTTTATTAAGATTAAAATTGACGATCTCAACCAAAGCTCGGGTCAATCGGATTAAAATTGATGATTTTGCAGATGAAAATTGATGATTTTGAAAGTTTGACCTTGAGTTGACCTTTGATCTTTTGACCTCGAAAATAGTTGGTTTTCCAATTTCGTGACTAATATACAAATGCTGTTCAATTTTCAAGTCAATCGGATTTAAAATGGCGATTTTAGAAATCTGACCTCCAGATGACCTTTGACCTATGACCTCAAAATCAATAGGCTTCTGAATTGTGACGAGCTCTACAACTTGGTGAAGTTTCATGACGATTGGTTTAGAATTGTGACCTGTAGGTGAGTGACAAACAGACAGACAGATTAACAAACGCAACCGAACAATATACTTGAAAAATCTTCGATTTTGCAAGTAATAACATATCCTCCAGCACGTGGCATTACCGGGGCACCTTAGGTGCCCGGCGATGCCGCTGTGCAGCACATCAAGACGGCATTGGGAGGGAGAGGTGTACAAAAATGTATTGATTAATTGCGTAAATTAAATAAATAATGATCGTAAATTAATTAATTTCTTAATCAATTGGCTAATGGCATACCCAAACTACCAGTGTTTCATCTGAAGCTGTTACATTTTTGAAAATAAATTACATAATTAATCGATTAATTGTTTAATCAATAAAGCAAAACTATCCTTTATAACCAAATCACTTGGTCACTGTCATGTCAAAATATCAGATTCTTAGCTCAAAATGTGCCTGATATATTGCCCAGATGAGAAAGAATATAAATAAGTACTTAATTAATCGATAATAATTAAGTAATTAATCAATTAATCGATTAATCAAAAAAAAATTAAAATCCTGTTTTTGCCAAAGAACATGCGCACTATTGTGCCCAAAGTTCAGCTTCCTAGCTCGAAGGATGGCTGAGATATCGCCCGGACAAACAAACAAGAACCCGGAGTGAAAACTGATTACTCCCTTGTGGCGCGCATCATCGCTGGACCCCATTTGGTGCCCGTCGATGACGTCAAGCAGCACCTGGAGATGGAATAGGAAAGGAGCGGTGTACAACAAACGCAATAGAAAACTAGAACGCCACTCAGTAGAGCGCATACTCCCGCCGTGGGTCAAGTTGGAATAATACGTTTTGTTTAACATCCCCTCTCCCCAAAACAATAAATGAAAAAGACAGTAGGCCCTGTCAGATAATTTTTTTTTGATATATCTCGGAATTAGAGGAGAAAAACATCATTTAAGAATAAGAATAAAAGCTTTAATGCAGTAAAACAGAAAAAAAAATTCCCCCAAAAAATTCCTGGATCCGGAATAATATCCTGAGCTTCACCAAAAACTAATCAATTCTTCCTTATCCCAAGGGCAATCATCCCACCAACTTTCATCCAAATCCGTTCAGAACTTTTCCAGATATCTTGTACACGAACACACGAACATACGAACACATACGCACGCACAAACACACACACACACACACACGGACGGACACGATCGAATGCATTACTCCCTGGCCGGAGTAAAAACAAAGTGATTTAGAGAAATAAACTGCAACTTAAAAGAAAATGATTCTATGTTTAATTCCAGGCCTGAATATAAATGCAGTGCGGTACAGAAATGTATGGAACAATTTAATGATTGTTTCTTATTATGTTTTTGATAAGTTATTTGGCAATCTCGCCTGTATTTGAACAATTTTCCAATGCAGGTCCGTGTGTTTGCAGTCAACTTGCTGGGACAAAGCAATCTTTATACAGTATCCGTGTTTCCAGCAACGTGGATCGTGAATACAGGGTAAGTATATGCATTGACTGAACCATGTTCTGAATGTCTTGAAGTACATTTAATCCAGGCTGCCTTATACAGAATTCCGACTGTTTATGTAAAATATGCACTGTAGCTCCTTGAGCAATCGTGCCCATGCAAGATGAAGTGGCGTGCCATTGTCTTTGGTCACATACCTTCCATGAGCAGGAGCAAGGCTCTACCAGCTGACCTTGCTTTATGGATATTTTCATTTACGAACATTTACCGACAGTCTTGTTTGTATTTCTGGAAGGTTTTTTTGAGGCTTTGAGTTCCATCAGTTCGCAACATTTCAACTTTCTTTCGAATTGGCCCAGCTAAAAAGTACTGAACATTTACATGACTGAGTCTGTAATCAAATTTCAGCTTCCATTTCAACATGGGTTGTGATCAATGTTGTCAAAAGCGCCTGTAGTGAAAATGTGCTTGACAGCCTGAGGAGGCACCACCACACCAACCTGCTCCCAGTGAGCAATGACTGAATTTGTGATGTCTGTACTCGGCACTCTCAAACGGTTGTACGAGATGCACAGTCCTCTTTGACGCATATCATTGATTAGAGATTCACGGCCAGTTTGAAGATGTACTTTCATAACCATATGCAGTGAAGTTGGTGTTTCCCTATCCCTGATGTGACATGGAACACTGTCAGGTTTCTTGGATCTGCATCCAACAGAGTTGAAGATGATCTGCTGCCCAATCGATGTTACAACCTTGGACTTCTCAGATCCAGGAGGTCAGGTCATAGTCAGGTTCACTATGTTTTTTCGTTCAAAATCATGGTAGATTAGCAAACCTATACATTTTTGGAAACGTTATTACATGGAAAATCTGAAAATCAATGTTTACATTTGCCAATTCCGACCAATTCGATTCGACCAATTCGACCAATTCGACCATTCGACCATTCGACCAATCGCTTCGATCGACCATTCGACCATTCGACCAATTCGATCGATTCGATTCGATTCGATTCATCGAATTCGATTCGATCGACCATTCGACCAATTCGATTTGCCAATCAATTTGACCGACCTTTGCTTGTGTGGAACGGACTGTGAAAACGATGCGGACTATATTGTCGGATACGACACACAGGACAGTGATGACGAACTCTAAATGGCATATTCTGTAATCGTGTATGTTTGATGCCATTGACTGCCTGTGTATATTTTGTCATTGACTGCCTGTGTGGATGTGAAGTTATACTGACTGCATGTGTATATATGATTTTGCTGACTGCCTGTGTATGTTTGGTGATATGAATTATTGTGACACATTTTGATGTTATTAACTGTGTGGAAGTGTAACTCAGTGTAACTTATTGATTAAAGACTGGTAACGATTTCGTAAATGGATGCCAAGAATGTGCATGCACATGGTAATCTCTTGTCCACCTGGTCACAGCCCCTGGCTGGAGCACCCCCATATCGTTTGGTAAACGGAACTCGCAGCAGGAGGGGAGCGAGCTGATGCCAGGACTCGGTGCATGCATGACCTCGGGGCATTAGCGGAGAAAGGATTAACATTCAGCGGACAGGGGATTAACTCCAGTTTGTCCATATAAACCAGAGCAAACGTTGAGTCAAGGAGACTTGCCACGATAACTCCTGCTCGACGGAGCGAACGAGCGCCCATCATCAGAACCTCTGCCCGACGGGAATGGCGGAGGAACATCGGCCGAACGAGAAGGACCATGCGGATAGAGTGACCTGGTCTATTGAGTTAAACGGTAGTTATTTGGTATTGGAATGAAAGTGAACAACCAGTTAATAAACCAGACCTTTTGTAAAACCTATGTCCGGTCATTGGAGTCTTGAGTCTCCCCCACTACTTCCCCTACAACTGCCTGTACAAAATGATAACATGTATTTGATTATGCAACTTATCGCGAATATAAAGACAGTATTTTGCAATTCAAAACCTTTGATTCGTGTCTTACCATTCCCCATAGCACTAATTTGATACTTTCATTCGATTCCTTGTCCCTGAAAATATAGGTTTAGTATATTTTAAAAAGTTTTTAGGGTAATTAGAGGCAGAAATAGAACAAAATATGTATTTTACAGTGGCCATTTTGAAAATCCAAAATTGCCGCCATACAGGTATCTCTCCAAATGTAAACATTGATTTTTAGTTTCCTTATGCTATAACCTTTCCAAAAATGTATAGGTTTGCTAATCTACCATGATTTTGAACGAAATATAATTTATTGACATAGTGAACCTGACTATCAGGTCAGGTATGGGAGCATGCGTCAGAGCAGCACGTCTCTGCATCTACTTTCCTACGGTACTCCAGCGGCCTCCGTCTGGCCATCCCCCAGCCTGATGCCTGGCCCATCCCTGTCTCCTTGAGATGCCGATCCACGTGCTGCAACCACGAGTCATGCAGTCGGCCCGCTGGCCTCCTCCACTCACGAGGCTCCCTTACTGAGAGTATCTGGTGAGCTGGATCAGCGTCTGGAAAACGAGCCACATGTCCATACAGCCGCAGCTGACACTCACTGACCACACAGGTAACAAATCTCATCTGAGTCTCTCTCAGCAACCGTGCGTTGGACACAAAGTCCGACCAGCGATAGCCAAGGATTCTCCAAAGAGACTTGGTTCCAAAGGAGTTATGTCTCATTCTCTGGCCCTTTGTAAGGTTCCAGGTCTCGCATCCGTAGAGCAAGACTGGAAGCACCAAAGACTTAAAGACTCTGACTTTCGTCCTCCTGCATAGATACCGACAGCACCACACCCCATGATCCAGTGAATCCATGACTACCCACGCTCGACCCAGACATCTATAAACCTCTGGCTCACAACATGCGGAGACATGAATAACGCTGGCCAAGGTAAGTAAATCTCCTCATGACCTCAACATCTTCGCCAAAAACAGGCACAGACAATTAGACAGCAGCATCCAATATGTCATTGAAAGCCTGGATCTTGGTTTTGACCCAGGAAATCTGTAGTCCCAGCAGCTCCGCCTCCTCATTCAGTGCCTGGAGGGTCCACGTAAGAATATCCAGCATCTCCGCAAAGGTGACTGCATCATCTGCAAAATCAAGGTGAGAGATCTTGACTCCCAAACGATGCACTGCAGCCTGTCCTCTCCGACATCCTCCCCAGAATCCAGTCCATACAAACGCTGAAGAGTGTGGGAGCCAGTACACACCCCTGCCGAACTTCAGTAACAACTGGAAATAAGTCAGAGGTGGAGCCACCACACCTCACAGCACTCTCAGTACCAGAGTGTAGTTCAGAGATCAGATTGATCAGCGTTGGTGGCACCACACGAAGACCAAGAATCCTCCAAAGGGCATCTCCATTCACCGAATCTAACGCTTTGCGGAGATCAGCATGGGCTGCAAGCAGCCCCTGGTGAAACTCTTGCTTGCGTTTGGTGAGGACCCAAAGCACAAGGATACGGTCAATCGTTGACCTCTTTGGTGTAAGGCCTGACTGCTCTGGTCGCTGGTGCTCGAGCAGATGGCGGCGAACCCTCTCAAGAATGATCCAAGCAAAGACCTTGCCTGACAACAAGAGTAGCGTCTCCCCTCGGTAGTTGTTGCAGTCCTGGTGATCACCCTTCTCTTTCCAGAGGGGGACAACAAGGCCCCTCTTCCAGTCAGTTGGGATGATGCCTGTGCTCAAAACAAAGCACAGAACTGCATGCATCGACTCAAGTACAGCATTTCCTCCACCCTTGAGAAGCTCAGCATCGATGCCACAAATCCCAGGAGCTTTGCTCCCTTTCAGCCAGTTCACTGCCACCTGTGTTTCCACAAGTGAAGGCGGTTCACAATTAATTGGGGGGTCAGCATTGGGATAGCAACACCCCTGACATCCAACTCAACAGCCAGTGGGTCAGCTTGGTACAGCCACTCAAAGTAACTGGCCCAGCGGGCCTTGATCAGGAGGTGGCTGATCGATACCTGGTCCATCAATAAGCATGTGCAAGAATGATTTCATCATGGGTGGGATGGATTCAGTTTCACATGAGGTTGAGAAGGAGCCTTTGAAAGCCTACTTCATGTGGAGATAATCTCGCCAGAGGATCTTGGGTGCTTTGTGGAGGGTGGAGACTTCAGTTGATGTATTGTCTTTCATATCAGCTATACCTCTGGAGAGATCATCGTCGAAAACAAGAGACCAGCAACGGTTCATTTTTACTGCCTTGATGTCAGGAATCATGCACTCACTATCCTCTCTAATGCGTGTTGTATTACATTTGATGTCGGGAAAACTGAGAGCAGCAAGGTGCTTGTCATAGAGGGTCATCAAGTGAGCCATTGCTAGCGACTTCCCTGAACCACGGTTATCTTCAATGAAGTAAAGTAACTCGTTGAGAACATGTGCTCGCATCTCCTGAGTGTTATGACTATCAGTCATGTCGCATTCAACCTTCTCCACTTTCCTGTACAGCCGAGTCAGGCACGCGCGATGATAAACAGCATTAATAGCGATCAAGTCACCAGCAGAAAGTTTACACAACAGACGTTTCTAACCTAACACTCGAGCACAATCCTTGACTTTATTTTCCAAGGCAAGAGTAGCAGCCTTCCTCAGCTCTTTCTTGTTGCCCACTTCGTCACAAAAGAGACGGAGTGTCGACTGGTTCACTGAAACATGCAGAGGGTGAGGGTGAGGCCGGTGTAATGGACGACTGTTCCACTGTTCATGTTCACTGTTCATGCTGTGAGTTTTCACTGGGCTAACTGACTCTTGTCTTTGATGCTTATTCCTCGCTCTCTCTCCACTTTTTGATTGTCGACAGCATTCCTGCAAGATTTGTGCCACACTACTTGATGAAACATCATCAGCTGCACTATATTCTGAGTACTACCACCACCACCACTGCCAATGTTATCTACGACTACAAAGTCAGGCAGTTCACCTAATTCCTTAAGTTCCTGGATATTGTTCACAACTTCTTTGTAAGTGGCTGAAAGTCTTTGAGGGTTGTTTTTCAATTTCACAGATGATGAGGGATCCATAGTTGGTTTCTTTCTTTCGTCTGATTGACATATGTAACATAAGCTCCAGTCATGAGTGTCCATGCCAGCAAGTGTGGTTTTACAGTTGCCAGTATTCATTTTGAATTAGACACTTTGAATCTGAAACATAGAAATGTATGTAATGGGTCATTTGCAGCAAAAATCAGCATGAGAAAGTCTAATTTGAATGAAAAAGTCTAATGTCCTTTCTCATAAATATCCCACCCCCACCCCACCCTTTGCTATAACAACCTCCACTCTTCTGGGAAGGCTTTCCACTAGATGTTGGAACATTGCTGCAGGGATTTGCTTGCATTCATCCACAAGAGCATGAGTGAGGTCGGCCACTGATTAGGCCTGGCTCACAGTCGGCATTCCAATTCATCCCAAAGGTGTTCTATGGGGTTGAGGTCAGGGCTATGTGCAGGCCAGTAAAGCTCTTCCATACCAATCTCGACAAACCATTTTTGTATGGACCTCGCTTTCTGCACGGGGGCATTGTCATGCTGAAACAGGAAATGGCCTTCCCCAAACTGTTGGCTCAAAGTTGGAAGCAAAAATGTTGGAAGCATACAAACAAATGTATGCTGTAACGTGAAGATTTCCCTTCACTGGAACTAAGGGGCCTAGTCTGAACCATGAAAAACAGCCTCAGACAATTATTCCTCCTCCACCAAACTTTACAGTTGACACTATGCATTCGGGCAGGAAGCGTTCTCCTGGCATCTGCCAAACTCAGACATGTTAGTTGGACTGCCAGATGGTGAAGCGTGATTCATCACTCCAGATAACGCGTTTCCACTGCTCCAGAGTCCAATGGCGGCAACTTTACACCACTCCAGCCGATGCTTGGCATTGCGCATGGTGATTTTCGGCTTGTGTGCGGCTGCTTGGCCAAGGAAACCCATTTCATGAAGCTCCCGACGAACAGTTGTTGTGCTGACGTTGCTTCTAGAGGCAGTTGGAAACTCGGTAGTGAGTGTTGTAACCGAGGACAGACGATGTTTACGCGCTACGCACTTCAGCACTTGGCGGTCCCGTTCTGTGAGTTTGTATGGCCTACCACATCACAGCAGAGCTGTTGTTGCTCCTATATATTTCCATTTCACAATAACAGCACTTACAGTTGACCGGGGCAGCTCTAGCAGGGCAGAAATTTGACGAACTGACTTGTTGGAAAGGTGGCATCCCATGACGGTGCCACGTTGAAAGTCACAGAACTCTTCAGTATGGCCCATTCCACTGCCAATGTGTATCTATGGAGATTGCATGGTTGTGTGCTTGATTATATATACCTGCAAGCAATAGGTTTGGCTGAAACAACGGAATCCACAAATTAGAATGGGTGTCCGCATACTTTTGGTCATGTGGTGTGTATTAGTCATGATGCAACTCCATACCTTCAGTGGTGAACCGTTATTAAGGTGTCCCATGCAGCTACTGCTGCAACTTAATGGGAGCGATAAATGATAAATTATGGTAAAATAAATGGTGAAATGGTTTTTGGTAAATAAAAGCTTAATGGTAAATTATCGATACGATCGATTTGGGCTGCTTTTCATGCATGGGGCAAAACTGACCTGGTTGTTCTGAATGGAAACCTGAACCAGTTCAAGTACAGGGCCATTCTGGAAGAAACATTGCTTCCATTTGCTCGTGCAGCCTTTCGAGGAAACTTTGTCTTCCAAGATGACAATGAACGGCCTCATCGTGCTCGCATGATCCAACACTTTCTTGCTGACCATGGTGTAGAGCATATGGAGTGGCCTGCCATGTCCCCGGATATGAATCCGAAAGAGAACTTGTGGGCAGAATTAACGCGTCAAATCGACCACTTGGACCAGCAGCCGACCTCTGTGCGTGAATTGCAGCAGGCTATTGTCACTGCATGGCAAGCGATACCTGTCCAAACCTTGGCAAATCTCGTGAACAGCATGCCTCAACGTGTACGTGCTCTCCTGAATGCTCGTGGGGGTTACACGAAGTACTGAACTGTAACTTTACTGTCCGTAATCCCAGTCGTAATTTAACTTTAGTTTTTGCTAAAAAAATTTTTGGCTAATGTGCAAAATAAAGAGATACTTCTGGAAAACGTACAGAAGTTCAACACATTACTGTCCATGAAAAGAAAACTATAAAAAAAATATAGGATCGTGCTTCCGGTTCCTCGGGCGAGTGAAGCGTACTTCGAGCTCTCCACGGCATCGAAGTTTAAGTGTTTTCCCATTCTTGTCTTTGTCAAATTTCCACTGGTTATTTTGCTGTGTACGTAGTGTGTTCAAAAAGTATCCGACCGTTATTTTTCGTGCGTAAAAAATAAGAAGCTAGGGAGGCGTTGATTGGTGCACATATGTAGGCGATCCTAATGTGCACGCGTGAGTTTTTTCCCACCTGCAGAAGCTGTCATTCGACGGCAGACCGCCGATGAGTGAGGACATGTAAGCGAGCGCCGTCGGATTTTCGTTTTTGACAAAATGACGGAAAAACTTGAACAACGCTACTGCATCAAATTTTGTGTTTTTTGGCCTCGGGGATGTTGGATGCTTCCATTGTGATGACTGCAACTTGGTTTATGGGTCGTACCCATAAACCTAGGACTCATCGCCAGTGATCACTGTGTTGAGGAAGCTGGGATCGCTGTTCACAGTCTCCAGCATGTCCTGTGCGATCTCCAAACGGAGTTGCTTCTGCTCAATCGTTAGCAGCTTTGGTACGAACTTCACTGAGATTCTCCTGAAGCCCAAATCCTCCTTCATAATGGAATGAACGGTGTTGAATCTTGCGGATCGTTTCCACTTGGGAATCGCCAAGCTTTACACAACATTTGATGCAGTAGCGTTGTTCAAGTTTTTCCGTCATTTTGTCAAAAACGAAAATCCGACGGCGCTCGCTTACATGTCTTCACTCATCGGCAGTCTGCCGTCGAATGACAGCTTCTGCAGGTGGGAAAAAATTCACGCGTGCGCATTAGGATCGCCTACATACGTGCACCAATCAACGCCTCCCTAGCTTCTTTTTTTTTACGCACGAAAAATAAAGGTCGGATACTTTTTGAACACAGTGGGGCCAGTGGTTTGTAGCCGAGTTTGTAGAGTTTGTAGAGTTTGTAGCCAGTGGTACGTGTTATTGTGTGTTTCTGGTTGGTGTTGGTTTGTAATTCGTACATACTTGTGTGTAGTTAATCGTTTTCTGGGTCGTACCTCGTGCGCGGCCTGGTGACTTGGGGCTTCCCTCCCCCCCATCGGTGTTTTGTCGATTTGGGTTCTTTCCTTCGCTATATTGCTTGTTTCTTTGATTTTATTTTCTCCCCCTCACCTCACCTCCCGAGACAAAGAATTCTATATTGATTCTTTCTCTCCTCCCGGACACGTTTGTTCGCTCTCCTCCTCGTCTGGACTTGTGCCCCGCCCCCTGTATCTCGTTTATCTTCCGCCTCTGCTCCTTCTTTCTCAAATCCACGTTCTCGCTTGGAGACTTTTCCCAGATTGTTTTTCATGGTTTTCATGGTTCCGTTTGGATATTGTTGGAATATGTTTAAACCGCAGCCGTGATGCTAACGCCGCCCCCCCCCCCCCTCCCGAATTTCCATGTTTTAAACGTTTCCCAGTGTGTACCCTGGTCAGAATAGGTACACCGTATCCCTGCGTGTCGTAAGAGACGACTAAGAGGGTTGGCGTCAGAAAGGGCATCCGGCCATAAAAACATTGCCTCAAAAAAGAGAACCATGACAATTACAACAACATATGGGCAGGGTGCAGCCCGAAGTGGAGATCAGTTTCTGAGGTTTGGGACATGGAATGTAGGGACAATGACAGGGAGATCAGGAGAAGTGGTGGAAGTATTGGTCAGAAGAAGAGTGGACATATGTTGTGTGCAAGAGACGAGATGGAAGGGAAGTGGTGTGAGAATGGTGAAGGGTAGGCAGGGACAGAAATACAAGTTTGTGTGGCAAGGGTGCCTGGAGGGCGTGAATGGTGTTGGTGTCCTGTTTTCTGAGGAGTTTGTAGACAGTGTGGTGAGTGTGACCAGAGTGAGTGATAGGTTGATGATGGTGAAAATGATGATTGGAAAGCTCTTGGTGAACGTCATCTCGGGATATGCTCCACAGGTTGGTCGAAGCAATGAAGAGAAGGACAAGTTCTGGTGTGCGATAGAGAAGCTGATGGAAAACGTGAAAGATGAGGAAGTTGTTGTGGTGGGAGGAGACCTGAATGGACATGTGGGAAGGAGTATGGATGGTTTTGATGGAGTTCATGGGGGTTACGGATATGGTGTGAGAAATGGAGAAGGTGAAAGGATTTTGGAGTTTGCTGATGGAGCTGATTTGTTGATTTGTAATACTCAGTTCCAGAAAGAGGATAATAAGCTTGTTACATACACGTCAGGTGGGTCGACGACAACCGTTGACTACCTGATGGTGCGTCGGCGAGATAGGGGGCACCTCCGGGACACAAAGGTGATCCCGGGGGAGGAGGCTGTTTCACAGCACCACTTGGTTGTCTGCGACATAAGGGTGAAAGGTGCGAGGAGAGCTCGGCGGGTGAAGTACCAACCAAGAATGAAGGTGTGGAGGTTGAAAGAGGTGACAGTAAGGGAGGCATTAAAAGAGAGGCTGAGTAGGGTAGAGGATGATGTGGTTGAGCTTGAAAGTGGTTGGATGTCAATGAAAGCTAGTCTGTTGGGAGCCGTTGGTGAGGTATGTGGATGGACAAAAGGATCACCGAGGCACTCGGAAACATGGTGGTGGGATGATGAAGTTGGGAAGAGGATTGACGAGAAGAGGAAGAAGTTCAAGGAGTGGCAGAAGGCGAAGGGTACGGGAGCAGAAACAGCAGAGCATGAAAGTTATAAGGCAGCCAGGAAGGCTGCAAAGAAAGAGGTAGCAAAGGCGCAGGAGGCATGTAGGAAAATGTTCGGAGAACGCTTGGATTCGGAAGAGGGTCAGAAAGCAGTATTCAGGATTGCAAAGCACATAGCAAAAGAGAGGTGTGATGTGATGGGGGTGAGTTGCTTGAAGGATGAAGTGGTACAAATCGTTGTCGACCCAGATGGAATTAAAGGAAGATGGAAAAGAAATATGGAAATGCTGTTGAATACAGAGAATGAATGGGATGGCAACATAGAGAGTAACCCAGTTTTAGGACCGGCAGAGACGATAACTGACAAGGAAGTTGAGGAAGCGATAAAAGCAATGAAGAGTGGAAAAGTGGGAGGGCCGACAGGAGTTGTGGGAGATATGTTGAAGGCAGCAGGAAGTTGGGGTGTGAAGAGAATGACAGAGATCTGTAATCTGGTGGGGAAAGAAGGCCGCATTCCAGTGGACTGGGAACTGAGTACCCTCGTCCCTCTGCTCTATACAAGGGGAAAGGTGACCCTCTGGAGTGCGGCTCGTACCGAGCGATAAAGTTATTGGAGCATGGAATGAAGGTATTGGAAAGGGTGTTGGAGAGGAGGATAAGGAAGAAAGTGAAGATCGACGAAATGCAGTTTGGATTTATGCCAGGAAGAGGAACGACAGATGCGCTTTTCATTGTGAGGCAGTTGCAGGAGAAGTACTTGGAGAAGAGGAAGAAGTTGTTTTTTGGGTTTGTTGATCTGGAGAAAGCATTCGATAGGGTTCCACGCAAAGTATTGACATGGGCATTGAGGAAGTTAGGAGTGGAGGAATGGTTGATCAGAGTAGTGATGGCAATGTACAAAAGAGCGCGCACAGCTGTAAGGACGAAGGATGGGAACAGTGGTGAGTTTGAGGTGAAGGTGGGAGTGCATCAGGGGTCGGTACTAAGTCCACTACTATTTGTAGCTGTGATGGAGGTGCTGGCTCAGAAGGTAAAGGAGGGTTTACCGTGGGAGTTGTTGTATGCAGATGATCTGGTGTTGATTGCGGAAAGTATGGATGGACTGAAGGAAAAGATGAACAAGTGGAAGGAATGTATGGACACAAAAGGTCTGAAGGTGAATATCGGAAAGACGAAGGTGATGGCATGTGGTAAAGCATGTGGTGAGGTGGAAAGAACTGGGAAGTGGCCGTGTGCTGTGTGCAGGAAGGGTGTTGGAGTGAACTCCATTCAATGTACAATGTGCGCTGAGTGGGTTCATCAAAAATGTAGTGGTCTGAGAGGGTCATTTACCAGTGTGGCAGCTACATTCAAATGTAAGGTGTGCACGGAGGGAGCTGTAGATGGAGGAAATGTTGAGTTGGATCTTGGAGACGGCGTGAAGCTGGAAGGTGTGAAAACATTTTGCTACCTCGGAGACATGCTGAATGGAGAAGGTGGATCAGACTCGGCAACGGTTGCTCGAGTGAGATGTGCATGGAAGAAGTTTCGGGAACTGAGTTGCGTGCTGATGAGGAGGAGAGTGTCCCTGAAGCTGAAGGGAAAGGTGTATGCTGCATGTGTGAGAAGTGTTATGATTTATGGGAGCGAGACATGGGTAATGAACGTAGAGCAGCAACGAAGGCTGGAAAGGGTGGAAATGCGAATGGTTCGATGGATGTGCGGAGTATAGTTGAAAGAGAGGAAGACAAATGATGAATTGCGAAAGATGATGGGAATATTGCCTGTGATTGATGCTGTGAAGAGGAACAGGTTGAGATGGTTTGGTCATGTGTTGAGGAAGGATGAAAGTGCCTGGTTGAGAAGAGTGATGGAAATTAATGGAGAAGGAAGTAGAGGACGGGGAAGACCGAGAAAGACTTGGCTAAAGATGGTGGAAGAACAAATGCGGGCAAGGGGGTTAACAAGGAGAGATGCAGAAAATAGGGCAAAATGGAGAAGATTGTCATGGGGACCGCAAGGCTAACCCCCGCTCTAGCAGGGAAAATGGCCTTAAAATGCATGTTGTTGTTGTTGTTGTCCATGAATCGAGTTCGATATCAGTTTACATCACTTTCAAGGATCAATTTATTTGCTTCGAAATGTCAAATGTGGTTTTTGTTTCTTTTAAAGGTCACATTAACAAAATCGAGAATAATTTCAACATAATTCCAATGAACTTTTGGTTCTAAGTCATCTTGAAAAGTAAGTTCACCCCCACAAAAAAAAAATTCCATATTAAATGCCAAGTCTGTATATATATATATATATATATATATATATTGTTGTGGATATGAGAATTGTGTTTTTTATTCTGTAGTACATTGTAAAATATCACCCTCCTTCCTCCAGTTGTGTATAAAGGTCAAAAGGGCGTCCCTTAGTTAGGTCATATACAATCACTTTAACCAATCATAGATTTCCTCCTTGGTAGTTATTTCCTTATTCTGTGTAGGTTAAGGCTCTGTTCCCACTAGTTGACATTCTCCATTGCACCGAATTCAAATGGAGTAGATTCCCTTTCATTTCGATTCCCTTTCATTCCCATTCCCAAAGCCTCTATTGCCAACTGCATTCGCCGCCATTGCCCATGTGCTCCAACTCGGAGAAGAAGGGCGTGGCCCACCGATCGTCATCAAGGGTGGAGCCATAGAGCCCGTGCTGACCAATCAGGGCCGAGGTGAGCTCACCGATGGGCGTGTCCTGGAGGCCGGCGGCTTGATCGCCCGAGGCGTTATATAAGCGCGCGCAGAAGCCTTTGAGATGAGTTCTAAGTTCTGAGAGTTGCGCCAGAGACGGCAGATGAGTCGAGACGAGCCGAGGGAGAGAGAAAAAGAGAAGCGAACTGGCAAGCCCGAGTGGAGGAACGTGCGAGAGACCGGAGCAGCTTTGGAGAGCGCACGGTGCACAGGAGGAGCTTCGCCACGCAGTTTGGAACCGCGGCGGTTTGGCGATCGCAGCTCGAATCTTAACGGAGGCTGTCCGCTTCCAGCCCGACCGATCCACGCTGAACCTTCCTCTCCCGCCAAGCCATCCACCTCCAGCGATTCGTTCCTACCTCTTGTTTTCTTTCCTCTACATCCGTCGTTGTTGTCTTTTCCCTCATTGGACACCTGTGGCGCGATTTTGGCCAACGTTTCAGGATCGGGTTAGTCTTGGTAACAGTTCGTGCTGCGGTTGCTAAACACCGCTTGGCAATCAAGTAACATCTTATCCGCGGTACGAACGGGGCTGTGCACCGGCCTTTCCGGAGGCCGCGGTGCAGCTTCAGGGACCACGTCGGTCAGCAATAATCGAGGGGACTAATCCCCCCTCAAAGGGGAACCATAGGCCGATGTTGGGTTCCGCAACAATTGGTGCCAGGAGTGGGATACGGACCTGAAGCGCGAATAGCGCGCTCAAATTTTCGAGTGGGCCGAAATTTACTTTGTTATAAAATTCCAAATTTGAAAATCGTGCCATGGATAGTCAAGGCGGCGGGATGCTGGTGGGGGAACTAGAAGAGGGGTTAGGGGTAACCCAGGACCACAGGGAAGAAATTCACATCCCTAGGCTCGTGGACCTAGGCTCGTGAATCCTAGGACCTAGCCTAGGGAAGGTCCACAGGACCACAGGGTTGGACTTTAGCTCTTTCACGAGCCTCGATTCAGTATACAAAAAATTAAAAAAAATAAAAAAATGGAGGAGAGCAATGAGGATGTGGTTGAGGAGGTATCAGGTGCACAAAATGGCGCCCTCGCGCACGTGGTTGCAGCGGCACCAAATAGAGCCGCGCCCTTTGTACCAACGGTGGAAGACATGCAATTATTTCTGGCTGAAATGAGGGCCCTTATGGTTAAGTCGGGTGAAGAAATGGAAGACAGAAGGAAGGCTGATTGTGAGAAAATGGAAAACAGAATGGGGGAGCAACTAGGAAATCAAATCGGGGGGCTAGAAGCTAAATTTGAGGGGTTGGACAATAAATTTGAGGGTTTAGACAAGAAATTTGAGGGTAAATTTGAGGGGTTAGACAATAATTTTAAGGGGTTGGACAATAAATTTGAGGGTTTAGACAAGAAATTTGAGGGTAAATTTGAGGGGTTAGACAATAATTTTAAGGGGTTGGACAATAAATTTGAAGGGTTAGAAAACGGGATAAAAGAGGTGAAGAATGGGTTAACGGGGTTGGAAAATAGAATGGCTACCCAGGAGAACCAGATGGAAGGAATGAAGAATGGGTTAGAGGGGTTAGAAAACACAATGGACGACAAATTGCGGGAAGTAGGGGAGCAATCCGCCCGGGAAATCAAACGGATGGGGAACCAGATAGAGGAGGTGAAAATCGGGTTGGAAGGTAAACTGGATGCTCAGAGGGATGAATTGGAACAGATGAGGGCGGCATCTACTAAAGAGATGGGAGAAATGGGGGAGGAGATAAGACGAGGTGTGGGTGAGGATGTCTCGGGGGTACGCGAGGAGGTAAAGCGAGGTGAGAAGCATATGGAGAAAGAGGTGAGAAATGGAACAGCTAGGTTACAAGGGGGCATAGAGGGCCTGACACAGGAGGTGGAACAGCTGACGGTGGGACAAAAGGAATTAGTGGAGCAGGTGGAAAAGAACACTGCGGTACTAGGAGGGTTGAAAGCGACACAAAAAGAAATCAAAAATGACTTGATAGCGACGAAGAGGGAATGTCAGATGGTACGTGAGGGACTGACAACGAGGTTGGACGAGGTGACGGAGGCAATGGAGTCAAAGGACCGGGAGGTGAGGACGCACATAGAAACGGTCAAGGTGGCCTTAGAGGACGAAATCGAGGAGACGCACTGGGAAATAAAAGAGGTGAAGCAGAAATTAGAGGAAGTGGGTTAGGGGGTGAGTGAAATTAAGAAGAGATGGAGGGAAACTAAGAGGGAGATAAAGGAGGAGGTGATGGAATATGTACAAGGTCGGTGCTCAAATCGTGACGGTGTGCTTGCTAACCAGATAAAGAGTTTGCAGGTGGCGAAGGAGGTGCGGCGACGAGGTGCCGAGGTGAGTGACGGTATACTCGGAAATGTATATGGTGTGAGGGGAGCTTCAGTCGGCTTGGGGGTTGGTTTGGACCCGGGTGTTCGTGAGAGGCCGCTGGTGAAGTGTGCGACAGGTACGGAGTGCGAAAGAGGAGGTGTGCGAGAATGTCCGACTATGGGGTGTGTGAGGAAAAAGTGCGCGCCGACGAGTGAGTGTGCTGTCGAGAGTGAGTTGGTCGTAGCGCGTGTGTGAGGGGGCACATGGAAGCACGGGATGGGGAGTGTTACAGGGGATGTAACGGGAGAATGCACACCTGTGGTGAGTGTTACAGAGGACGTAACGGGAGAGTGTGTGCAAGAGGATGCGCGAGAAAGGTGTGGAACAGACGGCTGCATGAGGAAAGAGTGCGCTGTCGAGAGTAAGGGTGAATGCGCGACCGAGAGTGGTGGTGAAAGTAGTAAGAGTGACACGGAGCGTGAGTTGGTGGTGGCAGGTGAGAGAGGATGTACACCTGGAATGGAAGGATGCACACCTGGAATGGTAGAGCGCGTATGGGATTGCACACTGGAGTTGGTAGTGAGGCACGTGATTGGGTGTGCAAGTGAGTGCACACCCGTGGTTGTCATAGAGGAGGTGACCGAGGAGGGGGCGCGAAGAGGTGCGTTGGTGAGGTGTGCGAATGACGAGTGTGTGCAAAGGTGTGCGGTGGTCAGGTGTGTGACAAAGTCTGTGAGCGGAATGAGTGTACCTGGGTGTGTAAGAGAAGGTGCAATGACGAGGAGCACGGGAACGGCTGGATGTGTGAGCAAGGAACGGGCTGCGGGGTGTAAGCATGCAAGTGGAGCATCGACGCTAACCGGGTTAGCGGTTAGAGCGACTTATAGCCGAAGCGGGCCCGCGGTTCGTGCCGGGCAGCTTCGCGTGCAGCGGGGACCCGCGGGGATCGTGACCGCGGCGGTTTCGAAAGAACCGCCGTGCGGGATCCACGCCGGGCCGCGCTCTGAACGGCCGCGGCTGTGCTCCGCTGGGCGGAACGGGTGGCCCGGTAAGAAGGGTCATCATGGCGACCCCTTTTTGTTGAGGCGTTCCGGCAGGGCGAGATCGGGCCATTGGACGGCTCCGTGCCGAGATGGTGCGTGGGATCTCGGCCCGGGTAAGCGTCCTTCCCTGCACCGAGTGCCGGACGCATCCAACCGCCGGCACCAAACCACCCGCATTCATTGCTCGGCTATGCGAAGCCGAGCTTTGGAAATGAATTGGCGCACCGAGAGGCTCAAGTGAGTAGACGTGTGATGAGGATAATGTTTTGGACCCGAAATTGGGATAGGGAATTTGTGATTGAAATTTGATGATTGGCAAAGGATTGGCAGATTGATGATTGGTAGAGTGATTGGCAAATTTTTAATTGGCTGAAATTTGATGTGCCAAATTGGTAGTGAGAGATACCCGATGTGATGGGATGGCAAATCTGCCATCCCTCACAGCGGGGGCAAAGTTCACTAGTTATGGGGTTGGCAGTGAAAACTAGCCCGGGAGGGTTAGGATATAGTGTGTAGGGACCTAGAGATTGACCATAGGTAACGGTAAGGTTAGGTAGTGACAATGATACCTGTAGTGGGGACGCAGGTAGATTAGTTTGGATTATAATGACGAGGGAGCGCAATAGTTTAAAGGGGCGACTGGGAAGCACGAGTTTTAGCAGGGCACCAGGTAGTTCAGATGATGCCGTGTGAGTGTTGGAGGTGTACTCAGGAGTGTATTGTGAGAAGGTGATTGTGAGTTGTATTGAGATTGCACAGGTGTGCAACTGAACAGGTGTATGGAGCAGTGTATGAGTGAGTGATGGTGATGTGTGCTGTGTTGACCAAATGGTCCAGGGAGGAAGGAGGGTGCAGGTGGCACCACGTGTGATTGCACAGGTGTGCAACTACAGGAGGTATGGAAAATGGTTGTGTGGAATACATGGAGTGTGGAATATATGGAGTATGGAATGGATGGTCGTGGAGTGAGTATGGTGGAAACTGTGGAGTGGAGTGGATGGTGCGAAGGTGTGAATGGGGGAAGAATGGACCCCCATCACGAATACCCGGGGAGGGTAGTGTAAGTGTTAGGTAGAGGGTACAGGTAAATTGTGGTTGGATATTGGCATCTGTGGTGCATGTGGAAGAATGGAGTTTGGATGGGTGCATTAGTGTCGTGGAAATGGCTGGGCGTGTAGCCTGTTAGTGTGTGTAGTTGAATGGGCACTCCACCACTGTGAGGATGTCGGCCAGGTGAGGCCGCAGGTGGGCTCTGGGAGCCGGTAGAGTTGTGGATGGGGCTCGAGGATCCGGACAACGGACCCGGGTAGCCCAGTGCCAGAGGGCACCAAGGGGTGACAGAGCCAGGAGGGGCCTTCCCCAGTTAGATAGGTTAGGGTGAGGAGCAAGGTAAGCTCGGGTGGCAACAACAGTGGTGGAGGTGTGCAGGTGGGTAGACCTGCTTGGAGAGCTACATGACTCAGCCCGGAAATTGTGCAAGGGCACCGGGAGATGAATCGGGGGAGTGAGACCCCAAATTGAGGAAGCACAACAGTTTGGTCAATGGGAATTTGGTTCTTAAAACCGCATAGAGTAAGATGGCCAATGGTTTGGCATGGAAAGACCCCGGGTAGTGTAAAGTGTGTTAAAGTCATTAGGAAGTAGTTAGGATTAAGAATCTCCTCGCACCACCTACATCCACTCACCTGAGGTGACAAAGCTCCACACCATGCCAGGTGGATTTTATTATTTTGTGCAAATGTTTGGAATGTGAGACGCATCATGAAGTGGGTGTGACATTGTGCTGATGTTCCATCTCTTCCTCCTTATGAGGATTGATGATGAATTGGGTGATGGCAAATTTTGGATTAGTGGGAGTGAAGACGAATTTGGTGTAGGGGAAATATGGGGAAGACGTGACGGTAGTGACGAATTTGTAAATGTGTAGATTGTTGTAAATATGGGGTAAGGGCAAGGGTAGAGTAGGTAACAGGGGGGGTGACGTACGGTAGGGACGAGCTTTTCTCCGCTCCGTCTCCATACGCACCTCGCCTTGCATTGCCTTTATTGATGTGTACCCTTGTGACCTTACCCCTCACTCACCTGTCTTTCCCCCCCCTTGTCTCCCACACGAGGACTGTGCGCCACTGGGCACCGAGGGGAGCGTGCGGGAGTCCGCCATTGTGCGCCCAAAACTCCCGGAACCAGCTGTCTGCATCGATGCACCACCTTATGGACCACATGTCTGTGGCTGAGCATCACTTATGGACCCCATGGGTTGGGGCATGGCCCCTCTGCTGGAACCGGCCATGAAGGCCCGAGATCTTGCTGGCGGACCTTGGTCACAGGGCACCTATGCCACACAGGTGAACCACAATAGTCGGCCCTGTGGGCCATAAATAAATAAAAATGGACACGGTTGTGCAAGTTTTATTATTGCAAATAGGCCGCCAGCAAAGAAGGATGATAACAACTGGAGAGAGCAATAGCCAGTAGAGGGAGCCGAAGAGCAAGACACCGCCAAGGGTTTGTTGTGTTTATTTTTATTGAACTGTGGTGACTGTGCACCGATTGGTGCTTGATGGTGTTTTTGGTGCGTTTTTGGGTGCTTCATGGTGCGTCGATGCAGAGCAGACTGCCTCCCCCCCAAAAAGAACAATCACAGGTCCTGGGTTGCCATTGTAAATAAAAAATAGCGTCGTTGTAAATAATACTCCCCCATCGTAAATGTATAGTTTGAAGACAATTCCGCAATTCGGTTAGCTGTGGGCGTAAATCTGTTAGGCAGGGTGCAATGGAGCAGCGGGACATATTTATTTGTGTTTTAAAACTGTCACACTCAGGGTCAGGTTAAATGTAGAGGGAACTACACCTACGTGCCACACTAAAAGTAAAGGTAATAGGCCCGGGACGTGCCGAAGAGGAGGAGGGTGCAGTGTTGTGGATATGAGAATTGTGTTTTTTATTGTGTAGTACATTGTAAAATATCACCCTCCTTCCTCCAGTTGTGTATAAAGGTCAAAAGGGCATCCCTTAGTTAGGTCATATACAATCACGTTAACCAATCATAGATTTCCTCCTTGTTGGTAGTTATTTCCTTATTCTGTGTAGGTTAAGGCTCTGTTCCCACTAGTTGACATTCTCCATTGCACCGAATTCAAATAGAGTAGATTCCCTTTCATTTCGATTCCCTTTCATTCCCATTCCCAAAGCCTCTATTGCCAACTGCATAGAAGAAGGGCATGGCCCACCGATCATCATCAAGGGTGGAGCCAGAGAGCCCGTGCCGACCAATCAGGGCCGAGGCGAGCTCACCGATGGGCGTGTCCTGGAGGCCGGCGGCTTGATCGCCCGAGGCGTTATATAAGCGCGTGCGGAAGCCTTTGAGATGAGTTCTAAGTTCTGAGAGTTGCGCCAGAGACGGCAGATGAGTCGAGACGAGCCGAGGGAGAGAGAAAAAGAGAAGCGAACTGGCAAGCCCGAGTGGAGGAACGTGCGAGAGACCGGAGCAGCTTTGGAGAGCACACGGTGCACAGGAGGAGCTTCGCCGCGCAGTTTGGAACCGCGGCGGTTTGGCGATCGCAGCTCGAATCTTGACGGAGGCTGTCCGCTTCCAGCCTGACCGATCCCCGCTGAACCTTCCTCTCCCGCCAAGCCATCCACCTCCAGCGATTCGTTCCTACCTCTTGTTTTCTTTCCTCTACATCCGTCGTTGTTGTCTTTTCCCTCATTGGACACCTGTGGCGTGATTTTGGCCAACGTTTCAGGATCGGGTTAGTCTTGGTAACAGTTCGTGCTGTGGTTGCTAAACACCACTCGGCAATCAAGTAACATCTTATCCGCGGTACGAACGGGGATGTGCACCGGCCTTTCCGGAGGCCGCGGTGCAGCTTCAGGGACCACGTCGGTCAGCAATAATCGAGGGGACTAATCCCCCCTCAAAGGGGAACCATAGACCGACGTTGGGTTCCGCAACAATATATATATATATATATATATATATATATATATATATATATATATATATATATATATATATATATATATATATATATATATATATATATGTGTATATATATATGCATATATGTATATATATATGCATATATATATATATATGTATATATATATATATATATATATTGTTGCGGATATGGGATTTGGCCTCCATATCCGCTTGTAAATATTCCCCTATTTCCCCAATACTCCCCAACTATCCCCAATCCCCCATTCCCTAGTCCCATTGTCTGTAAACAACACTCTGTAGAACCGACCTTCCCCTTTTCCCCCCATTAACTGTCGTGCCCAGGTTCACCGCATCTCACGTAGACAACTATAGGACCTCTTGCTAGTTATTCTTAGTCTATGTCAGTTAAGGACTCGTTTCCATTAATTCTGACTCTTCGTTGCACCAGAATGTGATTGTATGGCACCAGTAGTGAGTTTAGGACCTCCCCATACCTCCTCCCATCTTACTCATGAAACAACAACATCAACAACTACAACAACAGCGCGCGGGGAGTGTGCGTCCTCACACCGGCTTGGTTAGCCGCCATTGCCCATGTGCTCCGACGGGGTTACCACGAAGGGGCTGCCTGTCAGCTCCTCATCAAGGGCGGAGCCCGGTAACCCCCCCCGCACCCAATAAGAAGCGGCGGGCCGATTCCATCTGGGGCGGAGCTAACGAGCCGAGGGCGTGTCACTCCCCGCTGGATATACGCAGCCACTTACCGGACGTGACGTCAGATGCGCCCCGAGCTTGAAGTGAAGAGAACCAGTCGCCACCTCCGAGCGCTGAGAGACCTCCCGCATCTCTGGACCGGACCGGGTCGATTCTGCCCCTGAGCCAAGGTGCACCTTGAGCCTCGACTACCTGCCCTTCCTTGCCATCAATCCCGGTGTGAGTCAGTCTTGTCCTGTTTATCTGTGGTCTGTCGGGGTTACTATAAGACCGTGATTAAGTGCCTACCTTCCTATGCTGTCCCTCTTGTCCTTGTAATCTCAACGTTCCGAAATATTATAACCTCCTCCGGAGGTCTTGAGAATTGTACCCCTGGTGTCGTGTCATTTAACCCAGCCGTTGTGTCCTTTGCTCAATTGATTTAGCGTAGCGCGACTCGGCCAACGTTCGAGTATAATCGGGTAAACTGTGCAGACGCGGTCATACCAAACCGCTCGGTAAACCAACATCCACAACCGCGTCTGTAACATTTGGTGTCAGGAGTGGGATTCGATCCGGAGCGCGTTTCACGCGCTCGAAATTATAACGGCGAAATTTGATTTTGTTTTACGAAAATAAAAACCCGAATTTTGAAAGTCGCGCTATGGCAGACCAAGACGGTTGGGTTCCGGTAGAGGAGAGTGAGGCAGGGTCGATCCAGGACCAAATTGAGGGAGAAGAGGAGAGCGAAGCAGTGAGGGTAGCAGATTCGCAAAATAGCGTCGTCACGCACGAGGGTGCGGGCGCGCAAAATGGCGCCTCGCAGATGGCCACGGCGACCACGCCCGCGACAGTAGTAGCGCCGCTGGTGGATTCGAACCTTTTCCTCCTGCAAATGAGGGCCCTTATGGAACAAATGGGAGACCAAATTGTGGGAATGAGGGCTGATAGTGAGCGGTTGGGAAACCAAATGGGGGTAATGGGGAACCGGATGGATGCTCAGAGTGAGCAATTGGGAGTAATGAGGGACGAAGCGAGGGGTACCGGTGAGGGGTTAGACAATAATTTTAAGGGATTAGACAAGAAATTTGGGAAATTAGACAATAGATTAGGGGAAATACAGGAGGGGTTAACGGGGGTAGAAAATAGAATGGCTGCCCAGGAGAATCAAATGGAAGGGATGCAAAAGGGGTTAGAGGGGTTAGAAAACAGGATGGAAGGCAAATTGAGGGACATGAGGGACCAAGCGGAAAGGGAAGTTAAACAAATGGGGCAGCAGATAGAGGGGGTCAGAATGGGGGTAGAAACCAAACTGGATGCTCACAGGGAGGAAATGGAGCAGATGAGGGTGGCATCTGGGCAGGAGATGCAAGTGATGGGAGAGGAGATCAGAAGAGGTGTGAGTGAGGAGGTCGGAGGAGTGCGCGAGGAGGTGAGGCACTGTAAGGAGCGCATGGAGAAGGAGGTGAGAAAGGGGACTGTAAAATTGCAAGGGGGTATAGAGGAGTTGACGCTGGGAGTAGAACAACTGACAGTGGGACAAAAGGAGTTGGGGGACCAGGTGAAGGAGAACACAGCGGTAATAGAGGGTTTAAAATCGACACAGAAGGAGATGAAAAAGGACGTAGGGGTAATTAAAAAAGAGTGTCAGACGGTACATGAGGACCTGACGAGGAAAATGAACAAAGTGGTAGAGGTGATGGAGGTTAAAGAGCGGGAGGTGCGGGAGCACATAGAAAAAAATAAAGTGGAGTTAGAGGAAGAACTTAAAGGGGCGCACGAGGAGATGAAGGAGGTGAAGCAGAAATTAGAAGAAGTGGAAGAAGGGGTGAGCGAAATTAAGAAGCGACGGAGAGAGGATAAGAAAGAGATAAAGGAGGAGGTAAAAGAATTGGTCCAAAGTCTGTGTTCGGATTGTGATGATGTGCTCATTAACCGGATGAGGGATTCGCAGGTGATGGAGGAGAAGCGAAGAGAAAGAGGACCCGGTGTAAGTGGTGACCAATATGGTCGTGCGTATGATGCGCCAGGTGATTTAATAAGCTTGGGGGTCGAGATAGACCCGGATGTTCGTGAGAGGCCAAGAGTGAGGTGTATGGCTGGTCCGGAGGGTATGGAACGAGAGGTGCGAGGTGTGGGTGAGCAAGGTTGTGGAGGTATGGAATGGGTAGCGGGTTGCGGAGGTGTGACCCATGCATCGACACCAACAGGGGTAGTTGTTGGAGGGACCGGGGAGGCACGAGAGCCCCTTGGGGGTAATGTACTGTGGGGGCCCGGCCGGTTCGGCCCCGCGCTGACCCCGCAAGGGGCGACGCACAGGGTCCGGCAGGCGAGCAACGACTCGCATACGAGGTGGTCCCACAAGGTCCCACTCACGCCGTATGACGGCAAGAGTGATCTACGTGCGTACCTGGCGCAGTTTGACTGTGTGTGTAAGGGCAACGGTTGGGGTGAGGACGAAGGTGGAGTACACCTGGTGGCCGCATTGCGCGGCGCGGCGGCGGAGGTGCTGACGGCATTACCAGCGGGTGCTCTCACCCTGCCAGCCCTCCGCGACGCCCTAATTAATCGATTCGGCATTGAACAGCAGAGGGAGCTTGTTAAAGCTCAGCTCGCGCTGCGAAAACGCAAGCCCCAGGAAGCCATCGGGGAACTTGCCCACGACATTCGCCGCGCAGTGGGGATCGCACATGCTAGCATGGCAGCGGATTCCCGGGAAAGCCTGGCGCTGGACCATTTTATCCAGGCCCTCCCGGATATTGAGCTCCGGCAACAGCTCGCCATGTGGCGCCCGCAGACTCTGAGCCAGGCGGCTGACGCTGCGGCCCGTTGGGAAGCAGCGAGGCCCCTGGCCCGGGGGGGCGAGCGTCTCGCAATGGCGGTCCGCCAGGTGGGACCCCCGATGGAGGGCGGACCCCTTAGGGGGCCCGCCCCCGACGTGAGTCCTGACCTGGCGGGCATGGTCCGGAGGCTGGTGGACCAGCGCCTGGCGGGACCTGGACCATGGCAGGCGGCCCCGGAGGTGGCCCGCGGTGGACCACGAGCGGGTAATCCAATTCGGACCTTCAGGGGGGGGAATTTGGAATTCCGGAGGCAAGCACCTTATCAGGTGAGGTGCTATACTTGCAACCGTCTGGGTCACCTGGCGCGGCACTGTCGAGCCACGTGCCGGGATGATCCCTGGCGGTTGAGGTCCTCAACTCCACCCAGGGGGGAGCGGGTTAGCCGACCCCAGACACCCCCCCCGCCAGACCCCGGGAAACTAGAAGGTGTCGGGCACGTAGGGCGGTGTTCGGCAGAAGAGGATGGAGGAGAGCCCTCATTGATGCGACAGGTCATTTATTGTGGCCAAATTGGAACCGGTAGCCTGACAATTAGATGCAAAATTGCCGGCGTGGGGGTGGACGCCGTAGTGGACACAGGAGCTAGCGCCACGATCATCAGCCCTGTGGTCCTTGATTTGAGCGCAGGTGGCTGGGATAAGATCCAGCGCCTGCAAAATTATAGTTTGCAACTTGCTACCGGGGTAACAGCCCCGATCATAGGGCGTGGTTCTGTGACCCTCAAGTTAGGGTCGGTAAGGAGGGAGATAGATGTTTGGGTGGCGGAGGTGTGCGACCCATGTTTAATAGGGTTGGATTTGTTGACTGCCAGCGGTTGTAAAATCGACTTGTGCCGGGGGATCCTGCAGGTGGGAATAGAAGAGCTGCCGTTAGGGGGAGTGAGCACGGCCGAGAGAGCGGAGCTGGAGGCTTCCGAGGCCGTGACCATTCCCCCAAGGGCCGAGGCGATAGTGCCGGCCCGGTGGGCAGCTCGCCCAACATGGCAGGAGTCCTGCGGCCTGGTCGAACCGGTGGCAGCGCAGCCCATACCGGGTTTAATCGTGGGCCGCACCCTTGTAAAAACGGACGGACCGGTAGTGGCCGTCCGAGTAATAAATATGAGTACAGAACCACGCACTATAGTAAGGGGCACGAAGGTAGCTGGCTGCACCCCAGTTGAGGAAGTCGCGACAGTGATGGGCGAGAACGTCCAGCCGAGCCGACCCCGGGGGGAGCCTTCAATAAGAAGTAGGAATTGGCCCGATCCCATTTGCGAGATGGTAAATCGTAGTAGCGTAGAGTTGGGAGGTACCCAGAGGGTGGCCTTACACAAACTGGTTGGGTCCCATTTGGACCTCTTCTCCCTGTCCACCGAGGATATTGGACGTACGGGCCTGGTGAAACATCAGATCCACACCGGTGAGGCCCGGCCTATTCGTCAGGCCGCCCGACGGCTCCCTTGGAGCAAGAGGGCGGAAGCTGACGAGCAGGTTGAAAAAATGCTCGACGCAGGCGTGATCGAGCCCTCGGGAAGTCCTTGGATGTCACCTGTTGTGCTGGTCAAAAAGAAGGATGGGACCACGCAGTTCTGCGTGGACTATCGCCAGCTAAACAACGTGACACTCAAGGACTCATATCCCCTGCCAAGGATTGATGACACCCTCGATGCCGTTGCGGGCTCAAATTGGTTCTCAACTTTGGACCTCAAGAGTGGGTATTGGCAGGTGGAGATGGATAGGGCAGGGAAGGAGAAAACGGCATTTTCCACAGGTAAGGGACTATATCAGTTTACTGTGATGCCGTTTGGTTTGTGTAACGCCCCCGCCACCTTTGAAAGATTGATGGAGCATGTACTGGGCGGCATGCCATGGCAATCATGCCTGGTGTACCTGGATGACGTCCTGGTACATGCCCAAACGTTCCCCCAGGCAGTAGCTAATTTGGACCAGGTGTTCGGGTGCCTCAGACAGGCAGGGTTGAAGCTGAACCCGAGTAAGTGCACCTTGTTTGCCAAGGAGGTGGCCTATTTAGGCCACGTCATCGGTTGCGAGGGGGTAAAAACGGACCCAGACAAAATTAAAGCGGTAGAGGAGTGGCCCGCACCACGTACCATCAAAGAGGTGCGGGGATTTTTGGGACTCTGCTCCTACTACCGGCGCTTTGTGGCGAAATTTGCGGAGTTGGCCCGTCCCCTCCACCGGCTTACGGAGAAGGGGACGCGATTTAATTGGACACGGGAGTGCCACGAGGCCTTCCAAAAATTGAAGGGGTGTCTAACATCCGCACCCCTTCTAGCTTACCCCACTAGCAACGGGGCATTTACCCTGGACACGGATGCGAGCCAGGAAGGATTGGGCGCAGTTTTGTCTCAGACACAGGAGGGCGTGGAGAGAGTGATTGGTTTATTATAGTCGGGCCTTAAGTAGGCCCGAGCGAAATTATTGCGTCACTCGCAAAGAGTTATTGGCTATGCTGGCTGCCATGAACCATTTCCACCCGTACTTGTACGGGCGGAAATTTTTGGTTAGAACTGACCATTCCTCCTTGCAATGGCTCCTTCGGTTCAAGGAACCAGAGGGCCAAATTGCAAGGTGGTTGGAAAAGTTGCAGCAGTACGATTTTGATGTGGCCCATAGGGCCGGGAAGGCCCATGGTAATGCGGACGCACTCTCTCGGCGTCCTTGTCTGGGGGAAAACTGCAAATTTTGTGCGAGACACGAGGAGAGGGAACAATTGGGCGATTCGGACCCGACCCTCGTTGTCCGGGCAACCCGGGTGAGAGGGCCAATTTTGCCACTAACCGCAGATGAGGAATTCGGAACTTTGGCATGGAGCACGGCCCAGCAGGAGGATCCTGTCCTGGGGCCAGTGTTCAATTGGGTCAAATTGGGGCAAAGACCTAAGGGGGAAGAGGTCACCCCCCTCGGGGCACAGACCAAGGCGTATTGGGCTCAGTGGCAGACCCTGGAATTGAAGGATAACATCTTGTATCGCAAGTGGGTGGAGGTTCCCTCTGATAAAACTTCCTGGCTGGTGGTAGTCCCAAATAAATTTAAGACCGATATATTGCAACAGGTGCATGGTACCCGCCCCGGCGGCCATTTTGGCAGGACAAAGACGACATCGCAGGTACGCCGGAGGTTTTATTGGGTGAATATGGGGCGCGACATACAGGACTGGTGTCGGAGATGCGACGCCTGTACTGCCAAAAAGGGACCAGCACGGAGGATGAGGGCCCCCCTTCAATTACACCAGGTGGGGGCCCCCCTAGAGCGGGTGGCCATGGATATCCTAGGCCCACTACCCCGCACCCGCCTAGGTAATAAGTACATCCTCGTTGTGATGGACTACTTCACCAAGTGGCCGGAGGCCTACGCCCTCCCCAACCAAGAAGCAGGGGTGGTAGCGCAGGCCTTCGTGGAAGGATTTGTGTGCCGGCATGGGATTCCACAGGAGTTGCACACCGACCAGGGACGAAATTTTGAGAGCAAATTGCTAAAAGATGTGTGCAGTCTCCTGTCAATTCGGAAAACCAGAACAACGCCTTTAAGACCTCAATCTGACGGGATGGTGGAAAGATTCAACCGAACTCTAATCCAACAACTGGCACTGTTCACCGCGACCCGTCAGGGTGACTGGGACGAACATCTCCCTTATTTGCTCATGGCCTACCGAACCAGCCAGCACGGGGCCACCGCATGCAGTCCAGCGTTGCTTATGTATGGGCGGGAGTTACGGGCTCCCGCCGACTTGCTATGCGGTCCCGTGCCAGACACAGTGGTTAACCCGCCGAGGGAGGGGTACGCACGTCACCTAGAGGAAGGCATGGAGCTAGTCTATGCCTTCGCCCGCCGCCAACTCCATCTGGCGGGGGAAAAGATGAAGCGCAGGTACGACGACCGGAGCCAGGGGAGTCAATACGCTCCGGGGATGAAGATTTGGTTCTTTAATCCCCGGAGGCGGAAGGGAAGGTGCCCAAAACTCACCTCCCCCTGGCAAGGCCCAGGAGTCGTCCTGTCGCAAATCTGTGACGTGGTCATTAAGATCAAAATGGGGCCACGAGCCCTCCCTCGGATCGTCCACGCCGACCGGATAAGGCCTTACACCGGCGAGCAGGCACCCCCGTGGATTGCCTCGGCTTTAGATGCCGAGGCGGGACCCAGTACCTCTGAATAAGGGGGGCTTATTAGTGCCAGAGGACTGGGGGATTGATGAGCGATGGGCCCGGTGGGTAAGGGTGGCATCCCTGCCACCCTTCCCATAGTGGGGGCAAATGCGCAATAGATTATGGGGTGTATGGCAGTGAAAACTAGCCCGGGTGGGTTAGGTTATATTGTAGGGATCTAGCGAAGATGACATTAGGTGACGTTAAGGTTAGATAGTGACTGATACCTGTAGTGGGGACGCAGGTAGATTAGTATGGATGATAATGACGTGGGAGCGCAATAGTTTAAAGGGACGACTGGGAAGCGCAAGTTTCAGAGGGGAGTAGTTAGATGAGATGATGCTGTGTGAGGATGGAACAGGTGTGATTGCACAGGTGTGCAACTGGACAGGTGTGTGGAGCAGTGTATGAGTAGTGAGTGTTGTGGATCAGCGCGAATGCGCTTGGGAAGAGAAGGGTGCAGGTGGCACCAGGTGTGAGAGCACAGGTGTGCAAGTAAAGGTGGTGTGGAGAGAGTTGGAGTAAGTGGTACGGAGTGGTGTGCATGGTGCGGAGGTGTGGATGGGGGAAGAGTGGACCCCCTTTTCACGGATACCCGGGGCGGGTAGTGTAAGTGTTAGGTAGAGGGTATAGGTAAATTGTGGTTGGATATTGGCATTTGTGGTGCGGTTGCAGAATGGTATTGTGGATGGGTGCATTAGTGTTGTGGAAATGGCTGGGCGTGTAGCCTGTTAGTGTGTGTAGTTGGTTGGGCACTCCACCACTGTGAGGATGTCGGCCAGGTGAGGCCGCAGGTGGGCTCTGGGAGCCGTTAGTGTCAGTGGGGCCCGAGGATCCGGAGGACGGACCCGGGTAGCCCAGTGCCAGAGAGGGCACCGAGTGGGGAGAGCGCCAGAGGGCCTTCCCCAGGTAGTTAGGTTAGGGTAAGGAGCAGGTAAGCTCGGAGGCAACTGCAGTGGTGGAGGTGTGCAGGTGGGTAGACCCGCTGGGAGAGGTACACGCCACAGCCCAGAAATTGTGCGAGGGCACCGGGAGATGAATCGGGGGAGTGAGACCCCAAATTGAAAAGCACCACAGTTTGGTCAATGGGAATTGGTTTTTAGAACCCATAGTGTAAGAGGGCCAATGGTTTGGCAGGAGAAAGACCCCGGGTAATGTAAAGTTGTTAAAGTCATTTAGGAAATAGTTAGGATTGATGAACCTGTCGCACCATACGCAGCCACTTACCTGTGGTGATGATGATGACTCCACACCTGTGTTTTCTTTGTTCTGTGTGCAGGAAATGAGAATTGCTGTGTGGATTGGTGAGACGCATCACGACATGGATGAGACATTGGGGTGATTCCATCTCTCCCTCCTTAGGAGGGACTGATGATGAATTGGTAATGGCAAATTTTGATGTTCAGTTGGAGATGGCAAATTTTGATGAGAGTTGAAAATGGCAAATTTGATTGGTTAGGAGGGAGAGAAGACGAATTTGGTTTATGGGAGGAACGGGGAAGACAGTAGGGACGTTTGTTGATTTGTAAAGTAGATGTTTATGGGTAGTGTTGTGTTTTGTGGATACAGTAAGGGGTAAGGGAGGGGCCATGTAGGTTACCTGGTGGGGAGGGGGGGGGCGTACGGTAGGAACGTACCTGTCTCACCTGGTTCCCATGTGCCCCCAGTGTGCATCACCTTGTATTGCGTGCACTTTTGCGCCCTTACCACCTTACTCACTTGTTTTCTTCTTTTGTCTCCCACCTCCGAGGATCTGGTTTTGGGGCAGAGAGAGAGGAGAGAGAGGTGCTGGCTCCGCAGTTGTGGGCCTGCACTTTCGCTGCTTGCTGCCGGGATCGATACACCATATGGACCGCAATGTTTGTGGCCGCCCACCATGGACCGCAGTCTTTTGCGGGCAAGCACCACCCGTTGATGGACCTATGGGTCAACGTGGCACCTATGCCATACAGGTGAACCACTTTTAGTTGGCCGCCTTGACGGCCACAATTTAGAAATGGACGCGGTTGGCGCCTTTCTTTATTTTTGAAAGAGGCAAGAAGGCCAAGTGCACCACATGAAGGCAAGACCAGCGGCAGAACATCGGCCGGCTGCGACACCACCGGTGATTTATAAACACTTTATTGGTGCACCGGATGGTGCTGACTGTGTTATGGGGTGGTGCTTTTGGTGCTTGGATGGGGTGCTCTGCACATTATTAAAGGCCGTAAGGCCACAGAGCACTCGTGGGTTGGTGTATCGATGCTGGCATGCGTGCTCTCTCTATGCATAACATCTGCATGTGTTCCTCCAAAAACAGGTCCTGGATCGTAGTGTAAATATCAGTGTAGTCTTATGTAAATAATGCTCCCTACCGGCTGTATGTTTAGTTTGTGAATTCTTTCCGCGATTCGGTTATCCTGTGGGTGTGTTTCTGTGAGGAGAAGGGTGCAACGTCGCAGGGGGACATATTTACTCATTTGTGAACATCTGTAAAACTGTCGCACTCAGGGTAGAGTTAATAGTAGAGGGAACTACATCTGAGTGCCACACTAAAGTAGGTAAAAATTTATCGGGTCGGGCCGCCCCGAGGGTAGAGAAGGGTGCAATGTTGCGGATATGGGATTTGGCCTCCATATCCGCTTGTAAATATTCCCCTATTTCCCCAATACTCCCCAACTATCCCCAATCCCCCATTCCCTAGTCCCATTGTCTGTAAACAACACTCTGTAGAACCGACCTTCCCCTTTTTCCCCCATTAACTGTCGTGCCCAGGTTCACCGCATCTCACGTAGACAACTATAGGACCTCTTGCTAGTTATTCTTAGTCTATGTCAGTTAAGGACTCGTTTCCATTAATTCTGACTCTTCGTTGCACCAGAATGTGATTGTATGGCACCAGTAGTGAGTTTAGGACCTCCCCATACCTCCTCCCATCTTCCTCATGAAACAACAACAACAACAACTACAACAACAGCGCGCGGGGAGTGTGCGTCCTCACACCGGCTTGGTTAGCCGCCATTGCCCATGTGCTCCGACGGGGTTACCACGAAGGGGCTGCCTGTCAGCTCCTCGTCAAGGGCGGAGCCCGGTAACCCCCCCGCACCCAATAAGAAGCGGCGGGCCGATTCCATCTGGGGCGGAGCTAACGAGCCGAGGGCGTGTCACTCCCCGCTGGATATACGCAGCCACTTACCGGACGTGACGTCAGATGCGCCCCGAGCTTGAAGTGAAGAGAACCAGTCGCCACCTCCGAGCGCTGAGAGACCTCCCGCATCTCTGGACCGGACCGGGTCGATTCTGCCCCTGAGCCAAGGTGCACCTTGAGCCTCGACTACCTGCCCTTCCTTGCCATCAATCCCGGTGTGAGTCAGTCTTGTCCTGTTTATCTGTGGTCTGTCGGGGTTACTATAAGACCGTGATTAAGTGCCTACCTTCCTATGCTGTCCCTCTTGTCCTTGTAATCTCAACGTTCCGAAATATTATAACCTCCTCCGGAGGTCTTGAGAACTGTACCCCTGGTGTCGTGTCATTTAACCCAGCCGTTGTGTCCTTTCCTCAATTGATTTAGCGTAGCGCGACTCGGCCAACGTTCGAGTATAATCGGGTAAACTGTGCAGACACGGTCATACCAAACCGCTCGGTAAACCAACATCCACAACCGCGTCTGTAACAATATGTATATATATATATATGTATGTATATATATATATATATATATATATATATATATATATATATATGTATATGTATATATATATATATGTATATATATATATGTTTATATATATATATATATATATATTTATATATATATATATATATATATATATATATATATATATATATATATATATATATATATATATATATATATATATATATATATCTATATATATATATATATATATATATATATATATATATATATATATCTATATATATATATATCTATATATATAAAGTAGAGTTGGCCTCTGTGTCTGTATCCTGATCTATCTACGATCTCTAAGATCTCGAGAACCCGTGGACGGATTTGCGAGCGGAAAGTACTGTTCGACTCGGGATGGTCCCAGGAATGTCAAGGAGACATAAACATTTAAAAAATTTCGGGTTTTAAAATTAGCGTATTATTAGCACTAGCAGAAGAGAGAGGGATTCGAAGGGAGGGAGCGCAGCGCTTCTAGCGCTTCTGACTACAGCACACCTTAAAATTAAAAAAACTTCGGGTTTTAAAATTAGTGTGTTACGCGTAATTAGCGCTAGCAGAAGAGGGAGGGAATCTAAGGGAGGGAGCGCAGTGCTCCCTCCAGCGCTTCTGTTAGCGTAATTAGCGTATTTCGGAACGTTAATTTTTCAACTTCATTATTCGGAATCAGTACGTCCCAGAGAACCTTCGTAACGTTAATTTTTCAACTTCATCCGATTGACATGGGACCAACGGCATGTGACAAAGAGTGAAACATACAGGCTACATTTATTTGACGACAATGAGTTCCGACTTCCGACCTCGGTGGGATGACAGGCTGAGTCAACCCCCCTGGTGTGAAGGGGGAGGAGGAGGGGAGGGGGAAGAGAAGGGGAGGGGAACGAGGGGGAAGGGGATGGGAGGGGGGAGGGGGGAGGGGGAAGGGGGGAGGGGGAGGGGAGGGGGGGAGGGGAAAGGGGGGGAGGGGGAAAGGGGGGGGGAGGGGGGAGGGGAGGGGCCCTTCTTCCCCTGGGCACCCCCGCACCCTTCCCTCCCCCCTTCCCCTCCCCCCTCCCCCCCTTCCCCCTCCCCCCCCATTCCCCTCCCCTCCTCTCCCCCTCCCCTCCTCCTCCCCCGCTTCCCCCTCCCCCCTCCCCCCCGTTCCCCTCCCCCCTCCCCCCCCGTTCCCTCTCCCTCCTCTTCCCCCTCCCCTCCTCCTCCCACTCCCGTGCAAAGCCGGGTACCTCTGCTAGTATATATATATATCTGTGGCAGCGTCTGTCCTGTGTTGTGTTGTCACTGAACTACTTTCTCAAACTTTTGTGAAATCGTACCAAACTTCTGGAATGCACATATCTCTCCCGTCGGTATGTCTTAAGGGTATTGTTTTTGAAAAATTTTCCCAATTTTTTATTTTTATTTTTTGGAATTATTTTGGGAATTTTTTTTTTTCAACTTCAATTGTTTATAAAATATGATGTCACGTATATTACAAATACATTTGTGCAAAATAATTGTTTGAAATATGATTGGTTTAAACCATGACAAAACGGCAACACTTGGTACAGTCATTTATCTATATATCTACACATCTGGGCAGTGTCTGTTGTCTCACTTAACGACTCCCTCAAACTTTTGTTTCCGTGGTTGTGAAGTGTTTTTAATCACGTTGTGGTGGTTTTGAATCACGTGGTGGTGAGGTATTTTGAATTATGTGGTGGTGATGTGTTTTTAAATGACGTGGTGGTGAGGTGTTTTTAAATCACATGGTGGTGAGGTGTTTTGAATTAATTGGTGGTGAGGTATTTATAATTACGTGGTGGTGAGGTGTTTTTAATTATGTGGTGGTGAGGTGTTTAGAATTAGTTGGTGATGAGGTGTTTTGAATTATGTGGTGGTGAGGTGTTTTGAATTACTTGGTGGTGAGGTGTTTTTAAATGATGTGGTGGTGAGGTGTTTTTAATTTCGTGGCTGTGAGGTGTTTTTATTACGTGTTTTATGGCTGTGAGGTGTTTTTACTTTCGTGGTGGTGAGGTATTTTTATTACGTGTTTTATGGCTGTGAGGTGTTTTTATTGCGTGTTTTATGGCTGTGAGGTGTTTTTAATTTAGTGGTGGTGGGGTGTTTTTATTACGTGTTTTATGGCTGTGAGGTGTTTTTAATTTAGTGGTGGTGGGGTGTTTTTATTGCGTGTTTTATGGCTGTGAGGTGTTTTTATTGCGTGTTTTATGGCTGTGAGGTGTTTTTAATTTAGTGGTGGTGGGGTGTTTTTATTGCGTGTTTTATGGCTGTGAGGTGTTTTTAATTTAGTGGTGGTGGGGTGTTTTTATTGCGTGTTTTATGGCTGAGGTGTTTTTAATTTAGTGGTGGTGGGGTGTTTTTATTACGTGTTTTATGGCTGTGAGGTGTTTTTATTACGTGTTTTAAGGCTGTGAGGTGTTTTTAATTTTGTGGTGGTGAGGTGTTTTTATTACGTGTTTTATGGCTGTGAGGTGTTTTTATTACGTGTTTTATGGCTGTGAGGTGTTTTTATTACGTGTTTTATGGCTGTGAGGTGTTTTTAATTTTGTGGTGGTTAGGTGTTTTTATTACGTGTTTTATGGCTGTGAGGTGTTTTTATTACGTGTTTTATGGCTGTGAGGTGTGTTTAATTTTGTGGTGGTGAGGTGTTTTTATTACGTGTTTTATGGCTGTGAGGTGTTTTTATTACGTGTTTTATGGCTGTGAGGTGTTTTTATTTTCGTGGTGGTGAGGTGTTTTTATTGCGTGTTTTATGGCTGTGAGGTGTTTTTATTTTCGTGGTGGTGAGGTGTTTTTATTACGTGTTTTATGGCTGTGAGGTGTTTTTATTTTCGTGGTGGTGAGGTGTTTTTATTACGTGTTTTATGGCTGTGAGGTGTTTTTATTACGTGTTTGATGGCTGTGAGGTGTTTTCAATTTCGTGTTGGTGAGGTGTTTTTAATTTCGTGGTGGTGAGGTGTTTTTATTACGTGTTTTATGGCTGTGAGGTGTTTCAAATTACTTGGTGGTGAGGTGTTTTGAATTACGTGGTGGTGAGGTGTTTTGAATTACGTGGTGGTGAGGTGTTTTTAATTACGTGGGGGTGAGGTTTAATCCTCCCAAACTTCCAGTATGCACCCACCTCTCCCCTATGTATGTGCTGAGAGGTTCTTTCTTGAAAAAAAAACATTCAACCTAAATCTTCAACCTAAATTGCCTATAAAAATGTAATATCACAAACACAACAAATACATTTGTGCAAAGTAATTGTTTGTATTATGATTGGTGAAATTCATGACAACACAACAACTCAGGTACAGTCATTATCCTCAGCTAAAATAAGCCCGTTCCTCAGCATCGACGCTGCTAGTATATATATATATATACATATATATATATATATATCTGACATGCCAGACATCATCTATGTCAATTCCTTCACAACCATGCAGGACATAATCAATTGTTGTGACTTTCTCTTATGGTTTTTTTTTTTTCGGTACACAAGATCGAGGCTCGTGTAAGAGCTAACATTAATCACAAAAAGACAAACTGACATAAGACATATGATAAAGAGAGCGGGAGACACGATGGGGAGAGAGAGGGAAGCACACAAGTACAACATTTGAGAGCAGGGACATCGGGAGATCTGTGGGACGGAGAGGGCTTTGGGGGAGGAGGCGGAGGGAGGGGGGGAGGGAGAGGTAAAAAAAAAACACATGGACACAGCTCGGACTTCCAGGAAAGAAGTCGGTATTTCAGAAAAGTGGATCTGGGGTGAATTAACGGAGGTCGAGAAGATCAAGGTTTTGGATGGGAGAAGATAAGAGATGGCGGTGAACAGCTGTTTTAAAGACCTGGAGGGATGAGTGGGATTGAGGAGTGTGATGGAGTTTGTTCCAGAGGTGGGAGAAAAGATGAATGAAAGAGTGAAGGTGAGCAGAGAGTCTCGATTTTTGGTTGCTGGCAGATCTTGTTTGACCTGTCGGAATATTTGGGGGACAGAGCATAGACAGGGCAAGTGGAGCAAGGCCAGAGAGGAGTCGGTAGAAGACAGAAAGACCACCAACCTGCCTGCGGTGAGTGAGTCAAAGGTCCTCGGAGATAGCTTCATCGCAGGAAATTCCAATGATTCTGAAAGCTTTGGTTTCAACAGCGTGAAGACGAGCTAGGTGTGACGTAGGAGCACCAGCCCAGGATTTTTTTCTTTCATTAATCTTTTTAAATCAATTAATATGCATTTGGTTACTTTTGGACCAGACTTACCAATTGAGATTTGGTTTCAGGTTGCGCGGAAGCATGCGGTGATAGCACGTGATTGTAAATAGCACGTGAACGCATCGTGACACCTTTGCAGCAAAATCGTATTTTTCGCAGTAATTAAAATTATAATCTTTGAATTAAAGGATGTTGGGTGGAAATAATCATTTACAGTAAAGATTTGTGCTTGATTCCTCCAAGATGAGGGGTTATTTAACACTTAGTGTATTTGATTGCATTATTTGTGAATGTATGCAATGTATCATGGGTGGTATATCATGGCAAGATGGGACAGTTTGTTGCTTCATGGATTTGGTGGCATGTGAAATGGCTCATGGAATTATGGCTAAACATATTTACTGCTTCTGGATGCTTACATTGCAATCAAGTAGCATTAACAGTCACCATTTAATTTAATTTAAACCGTTAATTTAAACCTCAGAGGCCTCAGGATTCAATCTGAGTCACCTTTTCTTTTGCGTTCCCAGGAGGAGTCCATAATGAATCTAACTTTGATGTGAGATGCACAACCCAAACTCACTTTTACTGCAAAGCTGTTATATGCAGTACTCTTCGTGCCCAATCATATTTCCCCCTGCCCTCCCCCATCCTCCTCATCTGCATAACTGGTTGCGCTAAAATGAGGGATCAGCTAATTATCCTTCGGAGGTCACCTTGTAGATATAGTTCATGTAAGACAATATTTCTTTGCCACACGGTGATCTCAAAAATATATCTAATGAGCCAATTGCTTAACCCTGCATTTCGCTTTGTGTGCGCGTGGTAATTATTTGAGAGGAAATCTTCCAGCCAACTCACATGGGTGGTTTCCATCATGCAATCGCCATGCCATCATGTTTGAGTGGTGGACCAACACCTGATTTTTACCAGGTCTGCCGGCAAAGGTACAATTGTTTTTTTCCTTTAGGTGTCGAATGCTAAGGAAAGCGCTTGAACATATATTATATTCAGGACTAGGAAATTTGGGGAATCAATGTACTTTCGTGCTAATTGACCGGACGTTAGGTGATAATGGACAATCAAATGTATGGTACTGTATATGGGATTTTAAGGTGGGTTTCCTCCATCTTTTATTTAAAGAAACAGACAGGTCAATGAAGCCAACCAAGAACATCATTAATCACAAGACAAGATGTTACTTTTTTGGTTCCTGGATTTACAACAGTGAAGAAAGTGATATTTGAAATCAGGTATCGATGAGATGTAGCCAGCTCACTCGGCCGGGTTGGAGGATCTCCTCCATACTGATCCTGGCCGACCAGCCAGTAACACGTGTTCACAAATGGTGCTTAATTCCTCAGGTGAGCTGCCCCATAAAGATAGAGGATCTTATACCTGTAATAGAGCAGTGCAACCTATCCTCAAAGGGACTGTAGTGAGCAGCAAGGCCTGTTTTGTCAGCCTACGCAAAGCCAGAAGAGATTTTTGCTTCTTTTAATTGTAATTATCCTGGATGCCTTTTCTGATCCGCTTGTGTGGACCAGACATCATTGGTGTGTGGCAGACACAACTTATTGATCTGGATCGATGCCGCAATGATGAGTGCGGCGCATGGTTTCTGGTCGCACATACGGAAGGAGTGTGTATGTGCTGATGTCCTCTCGGCAATTGTTATGTACAAACCAACATATGTAGCAGTTCAGAATTATTCAGAGTTCAAGAATAGAAATGTAACATTTATAGAAAATACTAATGCTGTATATCAATTTCCTTTGTGTGATTCAGCCGATACCTCTTTTTGTCACTCACATCAGTGTGACATTAGTTATTTTCTGCAATGATAAAAATGGATACCCTATAAATGAATCTTTCCTTTTTTTTTTCCTTTGCATGCAAGCTCAAGGCTCGTGTAAGAGCTAACATAAATCACACAAAAAACATAAATGGACACATAAAACATATAATAAAGTGAGCAGGAACAAGATGGAGAGAGAGTGGGAAGCACAAAAGTACAACAGTAGATAACAGGGACATCGGGTGATCTGCGGGAGGGAGAGGGCTTGGGGAGAGAGGGCATGGGAAAGGGGAGGGGGAGAGGTAAAAAACAAATGGACACTGCTAGGACTTCCAGGAAAGAAATTGTCATTTCAAAAAAGTGGATCTGGGGTGAATTAACGGGCGTAGAGAAGATCAAGGTTTTGGATGAGAGAAGACAAGAGATGGTGGTGAACAGCTGTTTTAAAGACCTGGAGGGAGGAATGGGACTGAAGAGAGTGAGGGAGTTTTGCCAGAGGCGGGAGAAAAGAGGAATGAAAGAGTGAAGGTGAGCAGAGAGTCTTGATTTTAGCAGTTTCACCATAAGAGGGTTGCTGGCAGATCTCATGCGACCTGAAGGAATATTTGGGGGACAGAGCACGGACAGAGCTGGGGGAGCTAGGCCTGAGAGGAGTCGGTAGAAGACAGAAAGACCACCAACCTGCCGACAGTGAGCGAGTGAAGGGCCCTCAGAGTCGACTTCATCGCGGGAGATTCCAATGATTCTGAAAGCTTTGGTTTCAACAGCGTGAAGCCGAGCTAGGTGTGAGGCAGGAGCACCAGCCCATAGGGGAGAGCAGTATTCTATTCAGCTGCGGATGAAAGCCTTGGATGTGGTGAGGAGCTCAGGTGTGCCAAGGAAGGACTTCGCATGACGGAGGATGCCGAGTCAGCGACTGGCTTTGGCGGCCAGCTTGGAAATGTGGTTTTCCCAGGAAAGATCTGTCATGTATGCAGTGCAAATATTCACCATTGTATCCCTACACCGGGACCGGGTTGTATCCCTACGCCAGACCTCGGATGGCGCTGCTGTGAATCGGGCCTTGATCGGCAGAGTGAATAAACGCGTACGACAATTGATCGCAGTTTGTCGAGATACTTTACATGGCGACGAGGATAAACATCTAGACCATGACTTCTTTCGGCCATATCGATGAATTCGACCCTCATGAGGGGGATTTTGACACGTATTCTGAGCGGTTGTCTTTCTACTTCGAGGCGAACGGCATCGCGACCGAAGGCCGGATGAAGGCCGTCTTCCTGTCCGTTTGCGGAGGTGAGACGTTCACACTTGTTAAAAACCTGATTCGGCCTCAGACAATCCAGGAGCTCACGTATGCAGAGCTCAAGGCCGCTTTGAAGGAACATTGCAACCCATCTCCTTCAGTCATCCTGTGTCGGTTTAATTTTTACATGTGCAGACAGCAGCAAGGTCAGTCGATCGCAGACTTCATTGCACACCTCAAAAAACTGTCACATCTGTGTGAGTTTGGGGACACGATCGATGACATGCTTCGTGATTTGCTGGTGGTTGGCATGTCCGATGACCGCACTCGTAGACGCCTGCTTGCTGAGAGAAGACTGACGTTCCAAAATGCCAGAGACACCGCCATTTCCGTGGAAAGTGCTGAACGCAACGCTACAAGCATCGGTGCCACTCGCTCGTCTGGTACCAGCCCTGCTGTGAATCGGTTGGATCATGTTCAGCCAAAACGTTGGAAGAAGGCTCCTCATCAGAAGCCAGTGCAGTCTCAAACCCACAACAACTGTTTTCGGTGCAACGGAAAGCACCCTCCGGAGACGTGTCGGTTCAAAGATGCCACCTGCCATTTCTGTTCGAAAACTGGCCATATTGCTCCAGCTTGCATCACTCGCAAATCGGGAAAAGGAAAAGCTGCTGACAAGATTCATCAGTTTATCGGTTCGGAGGAACCCGAGCTTGACCAGATGAGCTCTGTTTCCGACAACTCAGAATCGTATGACCTGCTTCATATTGATTCTCACCATAGGCGGGACCCTCTTCTTGCCAATGTTGTCATCAACAATCGACCATTGCAAATGGAGGTCGACACTGGTGCGGCCGTCTCGCTCATCAGCCATGCTGTTTTCACAAACCTGTGGAGTGATGCTGACCGACCCCATCTGAAACCTACTACCTATGGACTCTCCACCTATACAGGTGAGAAGATTGTTCCCTGCGGTACATGTGACGTCACGGTGGGCTACGATAACCGTGAGTTTCACCTACCCCTGATCGTCATTCCTGGAAAGGGCCCTTCCTTACTCGGCAGGAACTGGTTGAGCATAATTCGACTGAAGTGGGAAAGCATTCATCAACTCCGGGCAGCCAACGTTTCTCCTACCGCAGCATACACACTCAAAAATGTGCTGGATACGTACCCGGATGTCTTCAAGGATGAGCTTGGAACCTTGAAAGGACATACGGCTAAACTCAGTGTTGACCGGGATGCCAATCCTATATTTTGCAGAGCTCACCCAGTCCCTTTCGCCCTGCGGGAAGGGATTGACAAGGAACTGGATCATCTTGAAAATCTGGGCATCATCGAGCAAATCCAGTATGCTGAATGGGCGGCGCCCATCGTTCCGGTCATAAAATCGGACCAGCCATCCGCATATGTGGAGATTATAAAATGACCGTGAACAAGTGTTCTTCATTGGACAAATATCCAATCCCGAGGATCGAAGACCTCTATGCTCGTCTCACGGGAGGCAAGACTTTTACGAAACTCGATCTAAAATCCGCCGATCTACAGCTCCGCTTGGACGAGAATTCGAAACAGTATCTTACCATCAACACACATCGTGGGTTGTACAGGTACCACCGACTCAGTTTTGGAGTGAAATCTGCACCTGGAATTTATCAGCGTGACATGGACAGTTTGTTTGCCGCCAAACGCAATGTCGTTTGTTACCAGGATGATATTCTGGTTACCGGTCGTACGGATGCGGGACATCTACAAAACCTGGATAGAGTTCTGAAGAAATTTTCGGACTCCGGCCTACGTTTGCGTCGAGACAAGTGCAAGTTTATGGTGCCATCAGTCACGTACCTGGGTCATACAATTGATGCCGAGGGTCTACACCCGACAGATGAAAAAGTCTGAGCTATCAAGGATGCTCCTGCTCCACGAGACGTGACCGAATTGAAGTCATACCTCGGGTTGCTTCAGTTCTATGGTCGTTACATCCCGAATGTGACCGACGTTTTGGGCCCCCTTTATCGGCTTTTGAGGAAAGGAGTCTCCTGGAGCTGGGATCCACTGAACAATCAGCATTCCAGACCTCTAAGGATCTGCTCAAATCGTCCAATGTTCTCGTTCATTTTGATCCAGAGAAGGATCTTGTTCTGACATGCGATGCCTGTCGGTATGGATTGGGGAGTGTATTATCACACGTGATGCCTGATGGTACAGAAAGACCTGTTGCATTTGCATCCAGAACATTGTCCCCGGCAGAGAAGAACTATTCCCAACTTGACAAGGAAGGATTGGGAATCGTTTTCGGCGTCGGCAAATTTCGCCAGTACCTTCTTGGACATCATTTCACGATTCGCACTGATCACAAGGCGCTGATCAGTCTGTTTGGTCCAACTAAGGCGACATCTGACACACTACCGTCCAGGATCATCCGCTGGTCCCTGTTTCTCGCTGCTTATGACTACACCATATGTTATAAGCCTGGTTCATCTATCACAAATGCAGATGCCATGAGTCGGTAACCATTCCAGAATCCGTTGATGATTCGCCTCCACCAGGATCCATTATCGCACTGATGGATCATCTGGAAGATTGTGCTGTCGATTCCGGCCAGATCCGCACTCATACTCGACGAGACCCCGTTCTGTCCAGAACTGTCCAGGCTGTACAGCTTGGATGTCATTTGCTACCTGAGGGTGACCCAGATTTTGCGGCTTTTAAAGCACGTAAAAACGAACTCGGCGTGGAAAATGGTTGCCTACTCTGGGGATGTCGTGTCGTGATCCCGAAAAATCTGCGTTCCAGGGTCATGGATGAAATCCATGACTGTCACCCCGGGATTGTGAAGATGAAGTCACTCGCCAGAAACTATGTGTGGTGGCCGAATCTTGATGCTGATATCGAACATCATGTTCGACATTGTTACCCCTGCCAGAGCACCCGGAATACACCTGCGAAAGCGCCACTGCATCCCTGGGAATGGCCCAGCGAACCGTGGCATCGCCTACATCTCGATTACGCCGGGCCTATTAACGGCAGCATGATTCTAATAATTACGGACGCGCACCCAAAATGGATTGATGCCTATGTGACGCGTGGTACTACGTCAGCCATTGTCATCGAAAGACTCAGACGCTGTTTCGCCACGCATGGTCTGCCCAGGATGATCGTGAGTGATAACGGTTCGTGTTTTTCCAGTACCGAGTTTGCCAAGTTCACACGTCGGAACGGCATCAAACATAAGTTTGTCAGCCCACATCACCAGGCTTCAAATGGCTTGGCCAAACGATCCGTAGGAATCATCAAATCCGGATTGCAGAAACTTCAGGAGGGAACCCTGGAAACAAAGCTGTCTCGTTTCCTGTTCAAATACCGTATCACGCCACAATCAACAACCGGTGCAGCTCCGTCTGAGTTATTGATGAAACGACACTTGAGATCGACACTTGACAATCTCAAACCAGACATATCATCAAATGTTTATCAGAGCCAGCTTAATCAAAAGTTGGTGCACGATAAGACGCCCAACAGTCGATGTATCAACATCGGAGATCCAGTGTTTGCCCGAAATTTTGGTGCAGGTGCGACGTGGCTACCGGGGGACATCATCGAGAAGCCAGGTCCACTGTCCTGTGTGATTCGCCTGCAGGACGGCCACGAAATTCGTCGACATCAGGACCACATAACCTACCGTCACTGTGAGTCGATGGAGCCTGTTGCATCGTCACAGTCAGGACAACAGTTCGACCCGCCACTGCCGGAGATCGTCGTGGCCACTCCAGCCGGCTCGGATGCCCCGAAAACCTCTGCAAACGCTACACCCTTTGTGGAGACCAAAGGAATCACCTCGGACTCTGTATCCACTGGTACACCGCGACCCAAAGGAATCACCTCGGACTCTGTATCCACTGGTACACCGCGACGCTCAATGCGTGAGAGAAAAGCACCCGACCGGTTGAATCTTTGAAGATGTTTTTTTTTCACGTTGACACATGTTCTATTTTCACGTATTTTCATTATTCTCATAACCGTTTGCACACATATTTTCACATGTTTTGGAAATGTTGCTTTTGAAATGTCAATTCTGGAAATCTAGCACGTATTGCTCGTGGTAATTTTGGACTTAAAGGGGAGGATGTCATGTATGCAGTGCAAATATTCACCGTTGTATCCCTACACCGGGACCGGGTTGTATCCCTACGCCAGACCTCGGATGGCGCTGCTGTGAATCGGGCCTTGATCGGCAGAGTGAATAAACGCGTACGACAATTGATCGCAGTTTGTCGAGATACTTTACAAGATCATGCCAGATAGTGAGACCCAAAAGCTTGAGTGACAGAACTTCTTGGAGAGGATTATTGAGAAAGTAGATGGGAGGGTTGTCCTGTCGGTCTTTTCGGAGAGACCAAGTGAGAGTGTGAGATTTGTCAGGATTGAAAGACATGTACGTTCCACTTGTTTGACAAGTCTGTGATTTTGTCCAGGTCTGCAGAGAGTGAGGAGGCTGCTGCCTGCCGATCTGTGGGATGAGGTATGGAGCGGCAGAGAGTGGAGTCATCAGCAAAAAGATAGAGAGGATTTTCCAGAGTCGGAGAGATCATTGATGAAGATCAGAAAAAGCACAGGGCCCAGAACACTGCCTTGAGGATCTCCAACCTGGACAGGAAGGGGAGATGAGAGAAATCCATTCAGGGCCACACGTTGACTGCGGCCGGTGAGGAAGTCCGCAAGCCATGTGTGGAGGTTTCCATGTATACCATAAGAGGAGAGTTTGGTGAGCAGAGCTGGGTGCCAGACCGTATTGAAGGCATGTGATATGTCAAGGGAGACAGCTCTGATTTCTTGTTTGACATTGAGGACCTCCATCCATTGTTGAGACAGCAGAAGCAGCATGTCCAGAGTAGAGTGACCTGATCTGAAACCAAATTGATGATCCAAGATCAAGCCATTGGAGAAGAGGAAGGATTTGATATCCGAAGCAATGATTGATTCCATGCCTTTGCTGATGATTGGGAGCAGGCTGATTGGCCTATAGTTGCAAGGATCTGTTTTTGCACCTTTTTTGTGTAAAGCGGTAATGTTGGCTGATTTCCAAGCTGATGGCAGATGACCTTGAGCAAAAGAGAGGGTGACGAGAACAGAGAGAGGGTGAGATAGAGTAGTAGAGCAGGATTTTAGAACCCGTGAGCTGATGCCATCTGGTCCAGTTGCAGAATCAGAGTCGAGGTTTGACAGAAACTTCTCCACCTTGTCAGGAGAGAAGGACGGAGTCCAGGAGCAGCTGGGTATGACTGGGTAAGATGGGTACAGAGAGAGACGGGTTTGGGACACAAGATTTTGAGGCAAACACAGAGTTGAGGCATTCAGCTTTTTCACGTGCGGAGTCCTATTTTATTTGGCAAGAATTGCTGTTTTTTTATTTCAACTTTTGTACATACATGTGTTATTTTTATAAAACATGCGGCCATATTGTTCCAGGTGATCATGGAAATGCCCTCCTGAGGCTCGTATCTCTTATTCTTGGTCGACCTGAATGACCTCTCAGCCACCCTGGGGAATTATTTGTATTATTTGGCTGAGTATTCCTTGTGCAGAACAGTACATCACATTTCTGAGCGGTAGGCTGCTGTGCATGTCCATCTTTGCAGGTATGAGAGAAAAAAGGTATTGTTCAGCTACCAGGAGCATGTCTTTCAATGCTGGGAAAGTCCATACTCTCATTCTCTCCCTCAACAAGAAATGTTTTTTGAAACTCCAAGTGTGATGTCCTTGACTTCCTGTTCCCAACTATTCCTCTGTCAGTCAGAGAACCTACTCCTTCTTCTATCATATTCAGCACATGGCTGCGGGTAGCATCATTTGTTGAGGGTACAACTGTATCTACTGTGGTCACAACTGTGTCTACTGTGGTCTTTTTATTTAACTCCTCCACCACCATCGATTTTTTATCCACACAAAAAACATTTGTATCTCAAGGTCTTTGACGTTTGGCTTCAGCCCCGTTTTGATTCCATCCAAGTCATTCAGCTATGGACATGCAGCTGCTTATTTCTAAGAAATGATCAGAGGCCATACACTGCCCTCCATTAGTATTGAAACAGTGAATTGAAATTTGTTATTATTGCCACATACTGTGCTCAATAATTTTGGATTTGGGATCAAAAGATGAATTTGCGGCAAGAATACAGAAGGTCAGCTTTTATTTGTTGGTACTTCTTTGTGTGTACGTTTTACCATTGGAGAACAATAGCACTTTTTACGTTCAGTCCCTCCATTTTAGGTGAGCATAAGTATTGGAACAAATGACTGGCAGGTGTTTCTTGTTGCATTGATTGTTCACACATAAAAGAGCTGTGAATATCTAGTCTTGGTTTTAACCATTGCTTTTGCCTTGGGAGTCTGCCTTTGGAGTCAGCCGGCATAAACCAACATCAAGACTGGAGAACTACTGTCTATGAAAGAAAAGTAAGCATTTTGGAAGCTGAAAGAACAGACTAATTAAATTAGAACCACAGCACAAAAATTTGGCGTAGCAAGTATAAAAATTTGTAATATCTTGAAAAAGAAAGAAACCAGTAGTGTACTTAGCAATAGACAATGGCCAGGCCGGCCAAGGAAAACAACTGCAGTTGATGACAGAACATCTTCAGAGCTGTGAAGAAGAACCATGAAACAACTGTCAGTAACATCACTAACAACCTTCAGAGTGCTGGGGTAAAATATCACAACCTACTGTTTGCAAAAGACTTTGACAGCAGAATTACAAGGAATAAACGGCAAAGTTCAAACCTCTCTTCAGCACCAAAAATAGAAAGGCTCGATTAGAATTTGACAAGAAGTACAGAGGTGAGCCAGGAGGGTTCTGGAACAAAGTTTTATAGACAGATGAGACCAAGATAAACCTTTACCAAAGTGATGGAAAGATGAACATGTGGAGAAAGGAAGGAACTGCATATGACCCAAGGCATACATACTACCTCATCTGTGAAGCATGGTGGAGGTCAGGTCATGGCTTGGGCTTGCATGGCTGCCTCTGGAATTGGCTCACTCATCTTTATTGATGATGGAGCTAATGATGAATGAATATGAATGAATGATCGTTTTAAGGCCATTTTCCCCGCTAGAGCGGGGGTTAGCCTTGCGGGCCCCATGACAATCATGGTTCCCTGTTTGAGGCAATGTTTTTATGGCCCGATGCCCTTCTTGACGCCAAGTTGCTGGAATTGGCTCACTCATCTTTATTGATGATGGAGCTAATGATGGCAGCAGCAAAATGAATTCGGAAGTGTACAGAAACATTTTGTCTGCCGATGTACAAGAAAATTCCACCAAACTCATTGGGCGGCAATTCACCATGCAGCCAGACAATGATCCAGAACTCATTGCAAACGCAACCAGGAAGACCATCAGGGAGAAAAAGTTGAAGGTTTTAGACTGGCCAAGTCAATGCATTTCAAGGCCAAGTCAATCCAATGGAGCATGCATTTCACTTGCTGAAAAGGAGACTAAAGTCAGAAACCCCCCAAAACAAATAACAACTGAAAATGGCTGCAGTATTTGCTTTGAAAAGCATCTCAAAGGAAGATACACAGAGTTTGGTGATGCCGATGGGTCACCAGCTCGATGTAATTATTGCATGCAAGGGAGATACAAGCAAATACTAACTATTATACCACCTTAGAGTTTCCCAAGGTCGTGTCTTGTGACCAGTCTTTTTCTCATCGACATAAACGACCTCTTCACTGCTCTGGAAAAGCCCTTTCCTCCTTTTGGCAGACGACTCCACATTATTTCCTACAGTACCCCCATCTCACTGCAGGCAGGCAGCAGCTGCATCACTCTCTGCTGATCTGGAATTCATTACATGATTGTCTGACAAATAGAAGATGTTTTTCAATCCTGGCAAATTTTGCAGCTCTGTGAGGATAGGCAAACAAACACAGTTATCTATTTCTGTTGTCAACCACTAGAAGAGGTTCAATCTCTTGAACCTTTAGGCCTCACCATTAGCCATGATTTTTCCTGGGCGGACCATGTTGTAGAAGTAGCTTCCAAAGTCCGCCACAGACTGTGCATCCTCCCTTATTTTTAATCATAACATGAACAAGAATGACCACACTGTGGTCACAACCTGTGACAAAATCCGGTAACATGTCAATTGGGAAACGTGCATTTAAAGCACTCTTAAAAGATAAACAGCGCGATTAGGAAACACACATGTCAATGCATTATCAAAATATTAACTTGACACCTCTCATCCAGGACAGCCTCCACCATGGTTATATCAGAACAAGCTGATTCATTATACCACACTGTCGTGGATTGTTTAACCCCAATATTGGGCCGTTCAAAAATTATGTAACGCTAATTTTTTATGAAGCTGCCCACTGTGTGTGGTGACGGGCTTGATTAAATCTTAGTAATAATTTTTATTCGACATATGATGAGATTTTTGTGAGTCGCTCATCGTGAGTAACAGTTGACCCAAACAAAGCCAATGAAAATCCGATGCAACAAATGCGGGCAGTGTGTAATCAGCAGAGGCCTACATGAATAATGTTGTAGACCCACCAGAAAACCAAGATGGCGTCCATATTCTTTTGTCTAGGTGCCATGGTGGGTGGAGTCAACTGACAAATTGTGAATGGGCTCCGGCAGTTGTCGGTCAAATAAGCACATTTAAAAAATCGACCCCCAACAAGAACCACAAGAACCACGCGGAGCTCTTTTGGGCCTCAAAATTAAAACTGCCCACAGCCGACAAGACCTTTGTGCTTTCGAGATAGCACAACAGCATCACATCCATCTCTCATATATTTTGTGGATACGAAAGCTCTCAACATTAATGACATATCTCATGATGAGGCCAAAACACAAAATATGTCAATCCCACATAGCAGGCAAATTGGAGGCTTCTCTCTTTTTTTCTGCATCTCCCTTTTTTCCACCTCTCCTTTGGTCTAGCTCCATCTGCTCTTTCTCTTTCTCTTTCTCTATTTCTCTTTTCACCAACCCTCCCCAGCTACTCCAGTTTAGACCTCCACTTATACCACCCACCTCTACTCTTTTCTCCTGTTTGTGCAACTGTCTTCTGGAGATGGTTTAATTGCACTCTTCCTTCCAGGGCTTCAGGCAGGTGGTGCATCACTATCTCATGTCAACCCCCATTCCTACCCATGATCCTCTCTACCATCCCCTCCCCCCTTACCCATAATCCTATATAACCAAACGCTCTTGTTTGCAGATTATTGTTCTTCCACCCCATCATTCTCTCCTCATTTCTTGTTCGTTCTTTGCTCTGCTTGTTTTGTCCCCAACTGTTGTTCCCTTCACCTCTTTCAGTGCATTGTCTTTTATCCTTTGTCATCTTGCTTTTCCTTGAGACTACATCTTGAATTGAAAACTTAAACTAAAAAATATCATGGCCGTCATCGGGGTTCAATTATTTTCTTTCTCTCGAGACATTGCAATTTTACATTTTACTGAGATGAGGGAGGAACCAAAGTAACATAACAGAAATGGAGCATGTACAATATATACTTCAATTAGTACAATATATATGTACAATAGAGCATGTACAATACATTCTTGCTTTACATTAGTGACTTTTTCTGTGTTCTTCAACATTCTCTACATCACTTTGACAATGACCTCGCCATGTGTCAAACTCTTCAACTCCATAATGAGAGGCAGGTTGATGGATACCTCTCCTTCCATATGTTGAAGAGTATAAGACAGCTCAGTCCTTGTGATACAATATTCAATCCACTGAACTTCTAAAAAGCCTAGCCAGCAATTCCTCAAATAATTTCCTGTGCTTACACTTTCACAGAGATAATGTGGAACTTTCTGTGCTTTTCATTATGTTTTGCCAGATTCAAAACAGAATGATAAGTATATAGTATGTACCCTTGCAATCCTAAATCCTTTGTTCAGCTTCTAACCGCCCACAATGGTTTTGTTCTCGGCGCTGTGTGTTGAATACCAATTACACTACTCACAATAAGTTAGGGATACTGGCAGGTTCTTCGGTGTGGTTGATTTTGTGTATTAATTATGTTGAAAAAAGTTGTTGGTCCTAATTCTATGGTTATTAATGAGTGTGAAAAAACACAGCATTCTTGATTTCAATACCCTAACCCTAACCCCTATAAAAAAAAATATAAACTCACTCCCATAATACCCCTAACTTATTGTGAGTAGTGTATTAATTTCATCCAGTTCTACTGCATCCAGATTGGTGTTCCAATTGAGTTTGAAAGTTTTCAATCTGCGATAAAAAAAAAATGTTTCAATCGGTGTAATGGTGAATAGAAAGATTTGGTGCACAACCGGTGTGCCTTGGCATTTGTCCCCATCAGGAAGTTTTAAATACATGCTTGATGCACAGCATTTTTATCACTGATTACAACCTGCCATGGTCTTGCCTTTTGATACAATCCATTTGAAAGCGAGCTTTGTCATTACAGCTTATTCTCCAGCATGAATGAGTCTATCACATGCAAGCTCAGTGAGTCGGTAGTCTGATTTGCTCTTGGAACCACCGTAGTGCTGGTCTACAATCATAAACTAGAAAGCATCTGAAAATGCAAAGCCCGTCTGCATCCGTTTGTACTCAGACGTCTTATTCTTCTTCCATACGCTCAAAATTACGAAAACAGTTTTTTAAAATTACAAAATGAAAATTGATGATTTTATGCAGCCTTGAGATTTGAACTTTAGATCAAAAAAAAAAATCAGCTTCTAGCTTTTGATTGGTGAACCAATTGAGTGACTCAATGTGCTAATTATTAAAATTTCAGGTCAATAGGATGAAAATTGATGATTTTAGGTGATGCTGACCTTTAAACTTTTGACCTTTTGACTAAATTATTAATTTGCCTTCGTAATATCATAAATAAAGCTTTCGTGAAAATTTGATGACAAAATTCAAATGGTAAAACAGTTAAGGACCAGACAGACAAACACACAGACAGACACACAGAAGTAATTGCAAAACCCCGTCTCCTGCTGTGCAGCGGACAGACTAACCAGTGGAGACCAACAGATACATCACTATGAAGGTCTTTGTAGACCAAGTTTCTTAATTCTTCTTCGAATTGTTTTAATTATACAACTCGCTGTTTGTAGCAGGGTAATATTTCTAGACACAGGAAATTAATTTGTCTGAAATTTTGATGATTCAATCAGAGGCCTATTTTGCCTCATTTAATTTCCTGGCATGTTTCTATGAGTACACAAGGTGACGTCAAAGGTAATACTATCGTGTTCCTTCCCTGTCGGAGGCAGATGTAGTGATACCAGCTTGGTTTCAGTGTCCTGCTAGGATTGCGTGTCAGTGATTAGTTCTTAATTGGAAGATAATTATATCACATTCGTATGATTTAAGGAGCCAGATGGGAATGTGAAATTTTCAAGTGATGAACAGGACTGGAATGTTCTAGTGATGTATGATTCTCACCACAAGTTAGTAGTTATCAATCGAGGATCGCCCACTGCTCCTTCTGCCATATATTCTTTTTCGATCCACTCTCAACTTTTATGGATAATTTCAAATATAATGTCACCCTCATGTGTCAGATGTCAGAGGTCAACTTCTGAATACAGTATTGTACACACATGTATGCTCAACAATGACAGTGTTGAGCACATAAGTATTGTTACGAATTTGGTCGAGCAATATGTAGAGCAGAGTAGATCTGAGTAGGTAACATGCTTCGACTGTCGCGATAGGGAATCTACCTGTAATAAGTCATGTGTAGGCATTTTGTCGGCTAAGATGTATGATTGTGAATCTACCAGGAGATTCGTGTGTTAAGTAGTGAAGGGAATAATGAGTAGAGCCCTTGTATGTCTCACCTGGTAGCCAAACCTTTGTCCATTTTGGCACTGCACACCACTTAAACATTAGTTAGGACCTTTAGCACAACACTAATGACGCCATTCCCCCCAATATGTCTTAGGAAGAAATCGGGCAAAGACACCGCCGATAATGGCCGCCACCATTTACACCTCCGAGAGGCCTATCCACCTCGCATAGCGCGTGCTTTGACCAAGGAGTAGGGGACGGGAGTGAGAGTGGCGCAGTGGGCGTGACCTGAGCGAGCCGGCGAGTCGGGGGAGGCTCTGATTGGCAGAGCAGTGCGCCAAAGCTGACGTCACCGGCCAGGGATATTAACAGCGCTGGACGCCTTTGCAGTAGTTGGAGTGAAGAGTTCGTGTGCACAGGCAGTTCAGTGCAGATCTGATCCCGAGTTGAGCAGGAGGATTGAGAGAGTCGAGTTCCATTCCTGAGTCGAGTTGAGTTGAGAGAACGCCAGGCAGTTCGTTTGAGGTGCGCACGGGCAGAGTTGGCATTTGATCCAGAGCAGTTGGATTCCTGGCAGTGCAGTGCAGAGCCCGAGTCCGTTTTGAGCAGTTGGGTTTGAGACGTGGCAGGACTTTGGTCCGAGTCGACTTCGTGTGGAGCCACTGGCCTGCGTTGGGTGCTTTGAAGCTTGGTGCACGGATCTCGTGGGCGGCGAGAGGATCGGAGCTTGGAGCGAGGCCTTGTGGGTATATCGGGGCCGAACGGAGCCGCGTGTTGGACAGTGGCCAAGGAAGACGACGAGACAGATAAGCCCGAGCTCCGCGTACATTTTGACATAAAAGACGTGTTTCTTTCGTATTTCATCTCCCTCGTCTCGTTTTTGATATCTGGTGTGCGGGATCCCGATTTAGAATAGTTCATTACTGGCACGTATTTTCCTGTCCCTGCCTGTAAGTCAATAAACCCTTATATTATTTTTTGTACATAATACCTGAACGCAGTTTACCAGGTGATTGATTAGATAAGGCTGCGGGGACTTGCGCCGCTTCCCTCCATTCCGCGCATTTAGGGGTTTTAGAATTTGGAATCTGCCATTGAGCTTCTGCCTCGGAGTTAAAGCCTTCGTGATCGGCATCCGCGATCGCCAGATATTAATTTCGGCGGTTGCGCGACAGTATGTATGTTTACGTATTCCAGTAATAATACTAACATGGTGGACACCATCATATATTATTTTTGATAAACAGCTACTGCATTTAAGACTTTGCCAGAGATGTCTGTCGGTCTGCAATATCAGAAACTTCAGCTTGTGATGCTTGCGTTACCACATGGTTTGGCGCCGATGCTTCAACACAGCGGTTCACTACCATATCATGTCATTCTCCATCCATAACCATTATCTTTTCTATCCCCATTCACCCCCTCAAGCCCACCCATATCCGGCTTTCCAGTTTTTTTCTTCCACTTCTGTGATTGAAAATTTGCGGCTGTAGCCATCTTGTTCACCCCTCATGTCCTTTCATTCTTCCCCATGTCCATTATCCCTCCAAGTCTTTCTCTATTTTGTCCCTCAACCCTGCTGTTGGTGTGCCCCAACCATTCCCCACCCCACCCTAAGCCCACCTCTTTTACCATTCGTTACCTCTGCCAACGAAGGTGGACGAAGGTTATATTTTAACCCCTGTTTTTTCTGTTTGCTACTTGCGAAATCGAAGAATTGCAAGCATATTGATTGGTCTGGTCTGTTATTCTGTCTGTTTGTCTCTCTGTCTGTATGTCAATAACCTGCACATTACATTTTTACTCCGATCGTCACAAAACCTAACCAACTGGGAGAGGTAGCAACTGGAAGCCTGTTGTTTTTGAGGCTATTAGGTCAAAAGGTCAAGGTCACAAATCGTCACTTTTCATTCAAATTACTTGATACACACACATACACACGCACACACACACACACACACACACACGCACACACACACACGTATGTATATATATTCTTGGGTAAAATGCTAGGGGCATAGAAAAGGCCCCTTTATATTAGGGGATGTGCCATTTGGCAAAGTAGGGAAAAGAAGGGACATTCCATAGCTTATAGAAAATGTCAAACCATAGAAAAGAAGGGACATTCAAAAAATCTCATGTGCATGCTGTACTACCCTTGTGTTCTTAGGAGGAACCAAGTAATGCTCTAGAAAAGTTCACATAAAGTGACGCGAATTTGATTCATACACCTGCATGAAGAAGTACATTTGGATGGGAGGAGATATGAGATGGTGGTGGACAGCTGTTTTAAAGACCTGGAGGGAGGAGTGGGATTGAAGAGAGTGAGGGAGTTTGTTCCAGAGGCAGGACAAAAGAGGATGAAACAGTGAAGGTGCATAATGAATCTTGATTTTGGCAATTTCACCAGAAGAGGGTTGCTGGCAGATCTTGTGCGACCTGTAGGAATATTTGGAGGACAGAGCACAGACAGAGCTGGGGGAGCTAGGCCAGAGAGAGGTCTGTGGAAGACAGAAAGACCACCAACCTAACCTGCCTGCGGTGAGTGAGTGAAAGGCCCTCGGAGTTAGCTTCATCGCGGGAGATTCCAATGATTCTGAAAGCTTTGGTTTCAACAGCGTGAAGCCGAGCTACGTGAGAGGCAGGAGCACCAGCCCAGAGGGGAGAAAAGTATTCCATTGAGCTGCGGATGAAAGCCTTGTATGTGGTGATAAGCTCAGGTGTGCCAAGGAATGACTTCGCATGATGGAGGATGCCCAGTCGGTGACTGGCTTTGGAGGCCAGCTTGGAAATGTGGTTTTCAGCCTGTTTTTTGTATGTACTTGGTTCCTCCTAGAACACAAGGGTAGGAGAGCATGCACACGAGATTTTTTGATTGGAGCCCCTGGAGCTCCTTGCCAAGCAGGCAAACTATCAGTCCAAAATATGGCTCCAGGCTGATAAAGAGCACGTAAATGTTGAAGATCCGTTAGACACTTCAGCCTGGAGGTTGGAAGGTGGGACTCTCCTACCAGTGTGGACAAGACTTCCACCAATATTTGAAGCCTGTCTCGAGCTGGTTGCTTGTGGTTGCAAGAAAAATTGCAAGACAGCAAGCTGCAAATGCTTCAGAAAAAGGATGACGTGTATGACAGCTTGTGGTTGTGACAACAGCGGTTGCTGCAACCCAGGTGGACAGTAGATAAATACAATGCCTCTCTCGTGTAGGTATGCGAACTTCTCGATGTTAGTAGTGTGTAATATAATTTTTTTAGTTATCTGGCTATATTTTCGGTTTTCTGATTGAGTTGTGATAATTCTGTTACTGTAAGTATACCTAATTCATGCCATCAATTTTCTTTGTCTTTTTCGTAATGCTCATTTTTTGTAATATTTTTTGTCTTTTTCGCAAAAACAAATTACACCTTTTTGACCTTCAGTTGTGTCATCCTGTCATGTTTATCAATAATTGTGGCAAAATAAAACATTTTGTCATGTAAATTGGCTTAGAATATTAAGAAAAAAAATTAAGTAAATAATATCATTTTATTCAATTTTAACCTCAAAAATAACATTCAAAGCCAAATGCGAGAGTGGCATCCACCTGCATTTTATTCCCCACCCACAGGTACATTGATTTGGCATGAGTGCCAGCTATTAACAAAAAACGCCGTTCAAAGTCTATTTTTCAACTTTGACCGGCCTACTTTTATAGCCTTTAGTCTGATTAAACCCTTGATATTTAGACCCATTGGACGATTGAACTACTATTGGAAAATACCCTTTAAATCTTTAGACCCTTTAAAACCCTTATCAACCATTATCGACCCCTTTAGACCCTTTGGACTTTACAACCCTTATACCCTATAGACGCTTTAGACCTTTAGACCCTTTAGACGCACACGACACAAATATCTATAGAGTGTTCTTGCAATATTCAGACAATGCGCATTACCTGCTGAAAAAGTAATCTGCGCCCACCTGGATGCCGGGTACTCCACAAGGTGTAACAGAATTTACATATTGGATTACTGAATTGGTTCATCAATCAAAAACTTGGAAGCATATTGTTTACTTGGATCTTGCAGGGTATCGTGCTGTGCACGCCATCTTTCTTGTTACTTGCAAAATCGAAGATTTTTCAAGGCTATTGATTGGTTGGTCTTGTGCGTTATTCTGTCTGTTTGTGTCCTTTTTCTGTTTGTATGTCAATCGCCTACAGGTCACAAATTTAAACTTATCTTCATGAAACTTCACCAAATGGTAGAGTTAGTCAAAAGGAAGATGCCTATTGATTTTGACGTCAAAGGTCATCTTGAGGTCATATTTCTAAAAGTCATTTTTTATCCGATTGACCTGAAAGTTGAACAACAATTGCATAGTGCATCACTGAATTGGAAAACCAATTGTTTTAAGGTCAAAAGGTCAAAGGTCATCTCATGGTCAAACCTCTAAAATAATCAATTTTCATCTGAAAAATAATAAATTTTCATCTTATTGAACCAAGCTTTGATTGAGATCGTCAATTTAAATCTTAATGAAATGGACAATTTGATGTACCCATGGCAACTTTGGGGGGCGGGGGGGAGGGTGTATTTTGCAAGTATCGTGCTGTGCATATGACGTCTTTCTTGTTTATTTGTGAGCACGATTTCTCTGTTTGTCTGTTTGTGAAAAAGTTATGGACGGATTCGGACAAAACTTGGTGGAAAGGTTGGATGTGTGACAAGTACAAATTGGTATTGGTGAAGATGTGGATACTACAAATTTAAAGTGATTCTTCACCGTTGAGAGATGGGGCCATAAACCATATCGAGGAGGGTATTTCAAAAAGTTGTGAACAGGTTATGACAAAACTTGGTGGATGAGTTGGGTTGGTGAAAAAAACAAGCCGATTCGATTTTGGCTAAGGTGCGGTTGTAAATGCGGCCTATCAGTGGGATACAAAACTAAACGTGTTCAGCCTGGCGGAGGTATGCATTCTACCTGAGTGCCGTTATAGTTACCTCCATGTTACCTCTTCTAGTTACCTCTTAAATGGTTATGTATTCACCTCTGTTTCAATCTGTTACATCCTGGTCCATTATGTGTTCTTGCTCCTTCACGAGCCCCCACTGTATACAAATAAAGTGTTTTTTAAAAAACAATAAAATGAAGAACCTTGCAAACCGTTTTTAGCACATCAACATGTTAAGCAGTGATTCTAAAGCAAATGTGCGTCCTCCACTCTCAGAAAGTCATGCAATGCTTTCTGAGAGTGGAGGAGGCACATTTGCCTCAATGTGCCTCAAAGTGTGCTGTTAACCTATTATTATTAGGGTTTTCTATACTGATTGCCAAGCAGTGCTTTTACAACAGCTATTTAGGAGATGATGAAGAAGTAAACAAAATCCTTAAACCTTTTTTTATTTAATTTTTCCGTATAAAGATCGAGGCTCGTGTAAGAGCTAACATTGATCACAAAAAGACAAACGGACACACAAAACATATAATAAAGGGAGCGGGAGACTAGATGGGGACTGAGAGGGAAGCACAAAAGTACAACATTTGAGAGCAGGGACATCGGGAGATCTGTGGGAAGTAGAGGGCTTGGGGGGACGAGGCATGGGAAGGGGGAGGGGTGGGAGAGGTAAAAAATATATGGACACTGCTAGGACTTCCAGGAAAGAAGTCGGTATTTAAAAAAAGTGGATCTGGGGTGAATTAACGGGGGTTGAAAAGATCAAGGTTTTGGATGGGAGAAGATAAGAGATTGTGGTAAGATGGTGATACTTCAACTGAATTCTTACAACTCGCACAGGGCCTTGCTCATAGCATCAACACGAGTGTAAGATTCATGAACAGAAAGATGGTTTCTAGTCCTAAAAACTATTTCAAGTAGTGAATGGAATGAGCACCAACAGCTGAGGAACATGTCTCTATTGAACCTTCCCAAATTTGGTTCCGTCGCCTTTCCTAAATTCTCACATTGAGGCAATCCCTGATTAAAGGAGCGTGTGCCTCATTGTGTTCGGAACTGTGGCAGTGCTAGAGAACAGGGAGACCATTTCTTTGCATCCGCCGAGTAGCTTGACCTCGATCTTGGGTGCACTAGCGGCTCTTGCCTGATCAGCTGGATGTGCGGCGATGAGCTGTGAGATTGTGTGCAGACCTTTAGCTCTTCACATGAGTTGGTGTCCGATCCCACAGATACCTCTTTTATTAACGTTTTTTTTTTCTGCTGTGTCGGCGTCTCCCAGAATAGCCAAGTCTGCAGTGTGGTCCACAGGTCAGAGCCATGAATTATAATTTGTCCTGTGGCGCTTCAGTTCCAAAGAAACGGATTTTTCTGCCAAGGCCAAATCAGGTTATTCTGTTTGAGGCTCATCATTGGAGGCCTCTCGTGATGACGAGCACTCCTCTGACCGCAAAACGTTTTTTTCCGTCCCTGCCATTTTGATCCATTTCCAACTATCGCACACCATATCGTGATCTGTTCACCCTTCAGCAGTAAGCCAATGTTGGAATAATAGGGGAAGAAATGTATCTGTCCAATCTAAGGGGGCGATATGGAATATAATGATATTTCTTTGTTTATACAGATATATAAACAGGAAATGAACCTTCACATGCATTAATTAACCTTCAGAGAGAGAGGACGAATACAAAACATTGATCTTTTATATATTCCGAGACTCAAACAAACACAGATTTTGGTCATCCCGGTGATCTGGATGCAATGGAGCTCATTCATCAATGGAATACTGCACACATTGCTTCCTGCGAAAAAGATGTGATCTGTGAAAAAGTTTCAAGAACTGACATTTACTTTGATATGAATGAAATGATTTTACTGTTATTATCCCACACGCACGAAGGGAAAAGTGCGGTTTAGCAAATGGTTCACTTCTGTCTGTCTGTCTGTCTGTCTGTCTACAAACGTCAGTTTATGATCAAGGGACAAGTTGATTTCTATTGAATGTTATATATTGAACTTTAATGGGAAAAAACCTGTACGTAGGCTCTGAATTTGTCCCGACAACACATGTACTTGTCTGGCAGTCAAACAAAATGAAAATCATTCCAAACAGTAAACGTGCCGTATTTAAGTACATCATAAAGCACACAAACAACAGATATGAATAACTACTGTAACATGTTAAACTAGAACGGCACTCAGTAGAGAGCGTACCTCCACCTGGTTGGCCATATCACAATCACTTAAATTATACGAGCTGGATCCGGATCCAAATCTTCACCAAAATCGAATCGATTCTTCCTTGTCACACACACAACCTGTCCAACAAGTTTCGACCAACTCCATCCATAACGTTTTGAGATATCCTGCTATGTATCGTTCTCAAAAAGTTGTGGACGCATTCGGATGAAATTTGACAGAGAGGTAGTGTATGTGACATGGACAAAATGATTAGATTTTGGTGAAGATCCGGATTCGGATCCGGCTAGTAGAATTTTTAAAGTGATTCTTCACCATTGGAAGATAGGGCCAAAAACGATACATAGCAGGATATCTCATAAAGTTATGGACGGATTTGGAAAAAAAAACTTAGTGGTGAGGTTGTGTGTGTGACAAGGACTAATCGATTCGATTTTGGTGAATATCTGAATATGGATTCGGACACGAAAATTATTTAATTTTTATGTGATTCTTTACCATTGAGAGATCGGGTGAAAAGCGATATATAACATGATATTTAATAAAGTTATGGACGAGTTATGACTAAACTATATGGATGAGTTTAGGTGACAAGAACAAGCCGATTCGATTTTGCTTCAGGTCTGAATCCAGATCCGGCCTGTCACTGGGATACAAAACAGCTGTTCAGCCTGGTGGAGGTATGCACTCTACTGAGTGCCGTTCTAGTTATATTTGATTTATTGATCATGTATTACCATTTTGATTCATAAATGTCAATTCTCTAAATCATTACTATGTTCATTACAAAACAGCTCCAAAACATTATTTTTGAGCAAATTTCCCAAGGTATACTTTGGAATGTATCACAGTATTATATTATATAACCTGCCTCTTGTGACTAGCTATCTTTCTCAGCACCTGTTTTGACAGGAGAAATACGAAATCAGGTAAGTTTCACTATTTTTTGAAACTTTATCTTCGGGCAATAATAGCCGGCGAAGCCGGTGTTGTGAATGAACGCGTACGTATTATGTTGGAAAGCCAGATTTTGCTGGATCCCTTGAGAATTTCGAAGCTTTGACACACCAAATCGCTCCATGGAGGCCGTCATCTTGCAGATGCGGAGGTATGCATAAACAATTGCGAAAAAGTTCAATAGGAGTTTGTTTCACCCATCATTTTTTGATTCACAATGTTATGCACCTCTACTGTGTAATTAAAATACGTTGAGGCTTTGGCTTCGCCGGTTCATTGCAGCTTTGCAGTAGGGTCATATTAGCCGGCGAAGCGGGTGTTGTGAATGAACGCGTACGTATTATGTTAAAAAGCCAGATTTTGCTGGATCCTTTGAGAATTTCGAAACTTTGACGCACCAAATCGCTCCATGGAGGCCGCCATCTTGCGGATGCGGAAGTATGCATAAAAAATTGCGAAAAAGTTCAATAGGAGTTTGTTTCACTGGTCTTTGTTTGAGTCACAATCTTATGCACCTCTAATTTGTAAATAAAATACTTTAAGACCAACCTCGTTCCCCGGGCCCGCACGGGCCCTGGTTATCTTCAACGAAAATCTTCACCAAACACCGGAACCGGAACCGGAACGGAATATTTGAGCATTTGAAAAAATATTTCAAAAAAGCTTATTACCGCGTTTTGGAGGCTGAAAACGGCGTCAAATATTCTAAAATTGACGAAGAATTATTTTTTAGAAATCTCGCGGCCATAGGGGATAGTTTTTCACGGCCGGAAATATACGAAGTTGAGACGGAATTCATCGAATTAATCAAGAAGGAAATTTTTATAAATTTTAGTCTCATCTACAATGCAAATGGTGTCATTTTGAACGAGGTACGGTACCTACTACACCTACCTACTACCAACTACCTAACCTACTGATGCCATAGTGATGGGTAAAATAGTGGCAAGAGGCTTTGGCTTCGCCGGCTCATTGCGCCTTTGCAGTAGGGTCATGTTAAGTTATTAATGCCAAATGAGTTAATTAGGTGCAAAGCTAAGAGGTCAACCTTTATCTTGTATTTTCTTTTTATTCATTAGGCAAAGGACCAAAGCAGTGCCAAGCTCATTTAAAGTGATGATCACAGTTTGCAGTGTTTGCCCAATGCATATATTTGTTTTTTTCCTACAGAGAATGTGGCACATGGAAGAGCTGAATGACAGAGGGGTGACATTGACACAGTGATGGAGCAGAGGGATTGGGAATACGATTGAGGATGGAGAAATGGGGAAGGAACGACCACACAGGGAACATACCTTGAAAGTATGGACGTAAACAGATTAATACAAGAGAACCGAGTGGAGTAAGCAGACGAAGTATGTGTAAAGAGACAGGAAAAGCTGACATGTAGGGTAGATATTGGAAAGTGTGTGTGGACAGGAGAGGAGAGTCATTGAAAAAACAAGATTGGAAACAAGTAAAGATACATTCAAAGTACACCGCCCCCATGCCAAATAATTAAATATTCTACAGCGCGGCTCATAGAGGCTGCATTGGGAGGGAGAGGTGTCCACTAATTGATTGATTAATTGTATAATTAAAATCAATAAAAGATTATCACAAAATATTTTCTTCATCAATTGGCTAATAGCATAACTAAACCACTAGTGCTTCATTCGAAGATGTATCTTTTAGAAATGCAATTAAATAGGTCATTAGTAAAAAATTTAAGAATTAATTGATTAATCAATAAATAATTAATCGATTAATCAATAAATAATTAATCGATTAAATGATTTATCAATAAATCAAAAATATCCTTGATAAACCACCACCATTTCATCCGAATCTGTAACTTAAAAAATTAATTAATTAGGTCATTCATCGAATAATTAAATAATTAATCGATTAAATGATTAATCAATAAATCAAAAATATCCTTGATAGCCACATCACTTGGTCACTGTCATGTCCAAATATTAGCTTCCCAGCTCAAAAGGTGCCTGAGATATTGGCCAAATGAGAAAGAAAATAAGTAAATGATTAATAATGAAAATAAATAAATTCTTCCCAGCAAGCTGGTACTCAATTGGCCGACCTCGGAAGGATGACAGGCTGAGTAAACCCCCCTGGCGTTAATTCAGCGATCGACCGGGATTCAAACCCAGGATCCTAGGATCCCAAGCCGGCACCCTAACCGCTAAGCCAACACCAGGCTGAAAAAAAAAATTGTTTTTTTAGTAATTAATCGAATAATTAAATAATTAATCGATTATTTGATTAATTATTTAATCAATAAATCAAAAATATCCTTGATAGCCACATCACTTAGTCACTCATGTCCAAATATTAGCTTCCGAGCTCAAAAGGTGCCTGAGATATTGGCCAAATGAGAAAGAAAATAAATAAATGATTAATAATGAAAATAAATCAATAATAACCATAAAAAAATTAAATTACTAATCAATTCGGTCAGAGAACACATAAACCACCACCATTTCATCAGAATCTGTAACTTAAAAAAAAAAATTTTTTTAGTCATTAATCAAATAATTAAATAATCGATTAATTGATTAATTGATTAATTAATAAATCAAAAATAGCCTTTGCAGCCAAATCACCTGGTCATTGGCATGTCCAAATATCAGCTTCCTAACTCAAAAGGTGCCTGAGTTAATGATCAGAAGAGAAAGGAAATTTGATTAATTAAATAAGTACTTAATTAATCGCTAATAAGTAAATAACTCCTCAATTAATTGATTATTAAAAAAACAAAAAATAACGTTTTTGACAAAGGACTTGCGCACTACTGTGCCAAAATTTCAGCTTCCTAATTCAAAGGATGGCTGAGATATCGTCCAGACAAACAAACAAGAAAACAAACAAACAGAGTGAAAACTGAGTACTCCCTTTCAGCGTGCGTCACTGCCAAGCCCCCTTCGGTGCCCAGCAATGACGATTTCCAATGCCTGGAGATGGCATAGGATAGGTGCAATGTACAATAGGAATTGGGCTTGGTAACAAAAAGTGGAGATGGCTCACCACTTTAAAAGAGTGGAGACAATAATATTGTTACGGTTCTCCGCCGCCCTTCTTCCCTTTACCAAGGGGAGGGATTAATCACCTTGTTCTTTCTGGGCTTGGCGGAACCGAGACTTGAAACGACCCTTCCGGGCAAACGCAAAGTAGGGTTTCGGGACCAAGTCTCACGCGTACCTAAATCCCTGCGCCGCCACGGAAGCGAGGAAGCAAGCCTCGCACGAGCCACGTGTGGTTTGGGTACGCCGAGTGGATTGAGTACCATGTGGTCCGTGCAGTTTAGGTAGTGGAACCCGATTCGGGCGGTTCTATTCGTACCACGCTTAGCCAATGAGGAAACCACAGGAACGATCGAATGGAAAAGGAAGAACACAGGTTTAATTATTCCCACACGTATATACAGTGATCGGGACGCAGAGACACAGAGCAGCACTTAGTCAGTCTTATCTTATCCTCCAGACTCGGGCCTGTCACTCACACAGGGAATTGCAGATGGATTGATGTCCCAGCCAGACGCGTCGACGTGGTCGTCCAGGAACGGCCCCGTCCGGCTCTCCACGGTCCCAGCACATTCCTCAAAGATGGCAGCAGGCGGTGGAAGGAACCTCGTAGCGTGTCTCCCGAACAAAAGCAGCCGATGAGGTGGATCGGCAAATGCGGGACTCTCAGTGCGGCTGGCGATTAAACAGCCGTTATCACTCGTGCGACTTAATGCACTGCATGCGGATCGGCCTCCAACTCAACCGAGCGTCACTTTATAATACCGCGTATTCCGGTTCATGCACGTCTTTCTTCACCCGCGTATCTCTCACAGTTCTTTGACGCTCTCAACGCCTGCTCATCAACGATTCCTCCGGGTTGGTCATTGCGCGCGAGTTCTCCCTGGGCAGCAGTCCTCTCGGGGGCTTTGTGCAACGCTTATATAGATATGCCCCCAACCTGCTCCAACCCTCTCGAACTTTCTTACCACGCCCTGTGACGCAGTGCTGCCGCCACAACCTCTGAGCCCTGATTGGTGGCTCGTGCTTACCGTCAGCTCCTCTGCCACCCCTCATTCGGCTCCGCCCCGACCCTCCTAGGCAGAGGGTTTCTCCTAGGCGAGAAAATTCTTCTTGTTCCTAGCACACAATAATAAAAATACACAAAACTGTGTTTATTGTATTCTGCCAGCAGGGCCAACCCTATGTGGTCCGACTGCGTGACATTTATGCCACTCAAAACAAGTGGTCCGAAGATGCAAAGTGAGTTTGCAGCAAGGTGCTGCACAGTAGAAGTGTAAGGCCACAAAACTTGTGGTCCATAAGTGTAATGTGCAGCAAAGTGTTTGTGGCAGCAAGCAACGTTATAACAAATGAAAAGTATATGGCAGCAAAGTGCTGCGCAGTTCGGCTGCACAGATGTAGTAAAGTGCAGCAGCGAGGCTGCACAGGTCGATGGTGCTGCACAGTTCCACCTCCAAAATGGTCCTGGGGTGGGGGGGAGAGACAAAGCACGACCAGCAAAGCGGAAAGGGCACAAAGGTACACAGCAATACAAGGTAATGCAGCATGAGGGGCGCGGAAGAGCGAGCAGAGCAAGCTCATCCCTAACCGTCCGTACCCCCCAACGTCAGCTTACACTACCCTTGCCCTTTTTGGTATTTACAAATTCGTCTCTACGTCTTGTCTCCCATATCCCCCTCTAAGCCAAATTCGTCTCCCAATCCCTCCCAGGAAGGAAGGAATGGAACAAACACAATGTCCCATTACGTCATGATGCGTCTTACTCACTCAACAGTTCACTTGGTACTGGTGCAGTGCGTCGTCCCCCTTGGTGATTGGCTGTGGATGATGCGAAGGGGATTTCTCAATTCCTAACTACTCTAATGACATTTACTTTTACGCTACCCGGGGTCATACCCTGCCAATCGGCCATCTTTAAACTATATGGTTCTAAAAACCGAATACCCATTGACCACTCTGCGGTGCCCCTGAATTTGGGTCTCACTCCCCAATTTTTCTTACTGTGCCCTTGCACAATTTTGGGGCTGGGTCGTGTGGCTCCACTAGCAGGTCTACCTACCTGCGCACCTCCGCCACTGAAGTCACCACCCGAGCTTACCTGCTCCTGCGACTACCTAAACTGGGGAAGGCCCCTCCTGGCTCTTTACCCCCTGATGCCCACCTTGGCATTGGGCAACCCGGGTCCTTCCTTTGGATCCTCGGGCCCCACTCACAACTACTCACAACTACCCTAACTGGCTCCCAGAGCCTACCTGCGGCCTCACCTGGCCGACAAACTACCAGTGGCAGAGTACCCCAATAACCATACGCACCAATTAAGCCAAACGCCCAGCCATGTCACTGACTCATGCACCCAAACCAAAGCACTTCATTGCCACTACGAGCACCACAGGTGTCAATATCCAAACAATTTACCTGAGCCCTCTACCTGGCTTTAAACTACCCACCCCAGGTATTCGTGAATGGGTCCATCTCCCCCCATTCACTCCTTCACACCATGCATTCCACACCTTTTATTCCACACCAAGCATTCCACACCATTTATTCACACACCTTTTCTCTCGCACACCTTTTGTGCTCACACACCTTTTTCCATTCACTTCAACACAATCCCATTTATCCTCAATACAAATCCTCACACACACACACAGCATCATCTAGCTAGCTGCTTTTCCCCTAAAACTCGTGCTTCCCCATCATCCCATTAAACTAAGCACACCCTTCGTCATTAACATCCATCTAATCTCTCTACGTCCCCTCTACAGTACAAATGTCCTTACTTAATTCTCATGGCCTCTACCGTCATCTAATTTCCCTATCAATTATCCTAGCCCTCCCTCGGCTAGCTTCGGTGCCCCATGGAGGTAACCATCGCTGGCCCCCCATGTGCCTAACACTGCCATCCCCCTAATCTAATGCTCATGGGCCCAGAGAGGAATGGTAAAACTACCATTCCCCCATGCAGGGTATACTATCCTCATTCGTCCACTACACTGGAGCCGCTTCGTCGGAAATACATCGCCATTATGGCTCGACCTCGAGAGGCCGAGCGATCCGTGCGGGTGGTTGGTCTACTGTAGGTTGGGTCCGTCCTGCATTTCCGATCCAGGGGGGGGAGGAGGCATGGATGGGCCGAGGTTCAGGGCCCAATCCCTGTGTGGGGCCTCGCGGTCCCACGCACGATGGCCCAACCGCCCACGGTCGGAGCACCGCACCCGTCAGGCGGCGCGGCTCCGAACTCTCCTACCTCCCCTTGAACCTCGCCGATCGCCTTTACCGCCACGGCGCGGCACCAACCATACAGGGCAGGGCCCGGCACAAATCGTGCACGTCGGTCCTTGTGACACGGCCGTGGCATCGATCCCCGCCGGTCCCTGCCGCACACAACTCACTGAGGGCTCACGTCGGCTATCCGTCGCGCTAAACGCTACCCCGGTCTGTGTCGATGCTTGAGCCGCGTTCTCACCACACGCGACCCACTCCGTACTCGCACACCGAGGCGCCTCCATACACTCCATGCATTCTGTTACAGCACACTTTCTGCACACGGTCCGGTGTGCATTCTTTCCTGCACTCTGTTATAGCACACTCTGGTGCACACCACCCAGGCGCACTCACGCCCCTCACACACTTCATGACACACTTTTCCTCCACACACTCCTTTACCGCACACTTCTCTGTTACACACTCCGTAACACAATCGGCCATCGCACACCCTCACGCACACCCTGGCGCACACTCTTCCATCACACACTCTCTCGTTACGTACTCCGTAACGCCCATGGGTGTGCACTCTCCTGGTACACACCCAATCACATGCTCTGGTGTGCACTCCTGCATGCGCTCTGTAACACACTCTCCTGTTACACACTCTTCCCACACACACTCGTGCTCCGGTGCACACTTTTCTCGCACACACGCACCAGTCGCCCTCGCACACCGCACAATGGACCTTCCACGACTACCCGGGTTTCGTCTCGATCCCAAGCGCGCCAAATCCTTTTCCCGCCAAACACACTCGCGCCATTATATCTCACCTTGGGGACCATCTTCTCCGTCACCACCACCTGCAAACTTTTAATTTGGTCAGCAAGCCCGACATCACGGTGCAAATACAGACTTTGTGCGGATTCCATTTCTACCTCCCGCGATTCATTTTCCAATTCTATCATCTCTTCGGCCCCAATCATTTCTTTTATTTCAATTATTTCTTCGACCACCGCCGGCACGCATGAATTTTCCCTGTCCAATTCGGCGACCGTCGATTTTTCTACACCCCGAGTCGCGATCTCTATACCCTCAGTCAATTTAGCTGTACCCTGCTCTACCTCGCTCTCCCCGCGTTCCTCACACCGCGTCACCCCATTGCGTCCCAATGCGACCTCCTCGCTCAGCTTGCGCCTTATGTCCTTCCCCATCTCTTTTATTTCCTTTTTCGACGCCACCCTCATTTTTTCCAATTGATTATTTTGGGTCTCCATTTTGTTTTCCAACCATAATAACCCATCTTTCATCTCCTGGGTGTATTTGGCCCCCTGGGCATCCATTTTTTCTCTTGGATGTCCATTCTTCCATTTATTTTATTTATGTCATTCTTTTGGGCGCCCATCATTTCTTTCATTTCCACCATGAATTGCGCCATGAAGAATTGCATGTACCCTGGCACCGCGGGCTCGGCTCTCGCTGCCAGTTGCGAGGCGCCGCTATTTTCTACCCCTGCTGCCGGCCCCTCATCAATGTCCTCCTCTTCTACCAACTCTTCCCGTGGGTCCTGGGTCATCAATTTCTCCTCCTCATCTACCTCATCTTCTACCCCCACGAGCATTCGACCGTCTTGGCTAGCCATGGTACGAATTTAAAATTTGATCTGAAACTATTAAATTTAGTTCACTCGAAATTTTGAGTGCGTGAAGCGCACTCCAGGTCCAAGCCCACTCCCCGACACCAATTGTTACGGCCAATATGTAAAATTGGTGTCCAAAATTTTGTCTAAAAATTTTGTCCAGGGTTCCAAATCCCCACTCCTGACTACCAAATTGTTACGGTTCTCCGCCGCCCTTCTTCCCCTTACCAAGGGGGGATTAATCCCCTTGTTCTTTCTGGACTTCGCGGAACCGAGACTTGAAACGCCCCTTCCGGGCAAACGCAAAGTAGGGTTTCGGGACCAAGTCTCGCTCGTACCTAAATCCCTGCGCCACCACGGAAGCGAGGAAGCAAGCCTCGCACGAGCCACGTGTGGTTTGGGTATGCCGAGCGGATTGAGTACCACGTGGTCCGTGCAGTTTAGGTAGTGGATCCCGATTCGAGCGGTTCTATTCGTACCACGCTTAGCCAATGAGGAAACCACAGGAACAATCGAATGGAAAAGGAAGAACACAGGTTTAATTATTCCCACACATATATACAGTGATCGGGATGCAGAAACACAGAGCAGCACTTAGTCAGTCTTATCTTATCCCCCGGACTCGGGCCCGTCACACTCACACAGGGAATTGCAGATGGATTGATGTCCCAGCCAGACGCGTCGACATGGTCATCCAGGAACGGCCCCGTCCGGCTCTCCACGGTCTCAGCACGTCCGCGAAGATGGCAGCAGGCGGTCGAAGGAACCTCGTAGCGTGTCTCTTGAACAAAAGCAGCCGATGAGGTGGAACGGCAAGTACGGGACTCTCAGCGCGGCTGGCGATTACACAGCCATTACCACTCGCGCGACTTAATGCACTGTATGCGGATCGGCCTCCAACTCAACCGAGCGTCACTTTATAATAGGGCGTATTCCAGTTCATGCGCGTCTTTCTTCACCAGCGTATCTCTCACAGTTCTTTGACGCTCTCAACTCCTGCTCGTCAACGATTCCTCCGGGTTGGTCAGTGTGCGCGAGTTCTCCCTGGGCAGCAGTCCTCTCGGGGGCTTTGTGCAACGCTTATATAGATACGCCCCCGAACCTGCTCGAACCCTCTCGAACCTTCTTACCACGCCCTGTGACGCAGTGCTGCCGCCACAACCTCTGAGCCCTGATTGGCGGTTCGTGCTTACCGTCAGCTCTTCTGCCGCCCCTCCTTCGGCTCCGCCCCGACCCTCCTAGGCCTGCCTCATGTTAATTCGCCCAAAAAGAACCAAAGTTAGCGCAAAGGGGCATGAGGCTAGGGAGGCTGGAGAGTCGGTAGAAATAGGACCTATTATCCTGACTCTACTCAACGCAGAACTAACATAGGAAAAGGACTAAGCTCACAAATACTAAGACATAACTACACTATCGCGAGGCTACATGTTGCTTGTGTGACTAACTATGAGGGGGAAATTTTAACCTTTATTATACTGACTGTACAAAACTCAAAACCGCAACAATATTATTCGACAGACTCAGGGAGGAAATTTCACAGCTAGTCGAGGCAGGAGGTGGAGGTGGGGGCAAAAGGGTGGAGGTGAGCAATTAGCCTGGATTTGGTGTGGGGAGCAAGGTTTGGTTTGCTCATGGAGAGAGTGAGGCCTGATCAGACTTGCGAAGGGACAAGTAGCTGAGAGAGCAGGTATGGCAAGACATGGGATTAGGTGATACAAAATTACTAGGCCACCAACTTATGTGTCATATGACAAGGGTAAGCCGAACACTTCAGTCTCCTGTTTAATAACTCCAATTCACCTCAGGGTCTTGGATTGCACCGCTTCCAGGGAAGCAAAGTGAGAGCATACCTGTTGTTGGCCTAATGGTTAAGGCAGCGGGTTTGGGGTGCTGAGGTCCTGAGTTCGAATCCCATTCAGTTGTTGAATTAATACCAGGTGGGGTTGACTCGGCCTGTTCATGTCCTTCCGAGGTTGGCGAAATTAGTACCAGGGCACTTACTGAGTCTTCTCTCAAGGAGGTTGGTGGCAGGATTCTTTCAAGGATTTGCACTCTGGCCACAGTAAAAAAAACACACCTCATTCTGTAGCACTCAGTGGTGTGTGTCGGGATGGTGCTTAGGATCACAGCGACGTGCTGATCCAGCATACGCTCCTATATACAGTCATGTGAAAAAGCAAGGACACCACATGTAAAGTTTTGACTTTTTCAACATATTTCAACACACAGCTATTTGATCTTCATTTCAACAATATTGATAGATAAAGGTGATATAATATAACAAATATCATGAAACATTTACATTTTCTAATCCATTGTATAATTTAAATAAACATAAATGCAAATTTCACATGTGGAAAAAGTAAGTACACCCTTGGCTCTAATAGGTGGTATTGCCCCCTTTGGCAGAAACAACCTCAAGTAGGCGTTTCTTATAACTGTCTACCAGTCTCTGACATCGACTGGGAGAAATTTTTGCCCACTCCTCCATGCAGAATTCTTTCAGCTGTGCAATGTTCGAGGGGTTTCTTGCAGGCACAGCTCGTTTCAAATCCCCCCACAACATCTCGATGGGATTTAGATCCGGGCTTTGACTTGGCCATTCCTGAAACCTCCATTTCTTTCTTTTCAGCCATTCCTTGGTGGATTTACTGGTATGTTTAGGGTCATTGTCATGTTGCAAGGTCCACCTTCGGTTGAGCTTCAACTTTCCGACAGATGGCCTCACATTATCCTCAAGCACCCTCTGGTACAATGAAGAATTCATAGTGGATTCCATGATGGTGAGCTGCCCAGGCCCTGATGCAGCAAAGCTGCCCCAAACGATAATATTTCCACCACCATGCTTTACAGTTGGTATCAGGTTCTTGTGGTCAAATGCTCTTTGGTTTTCGCCAAACATGTCTTCTGGAACTGTGGCCAAATAGCTCTAACTTTGACTCATCTGTCCAGAGCACATTGTTCCAGAAGTGCTGGTCTTTGCCTCGGTGTTCATTGGCAAACTTTAGTCTTGCCCTGATGTTCTTTCTGGACAGCAAAGGTTTCCTCCTGGCACACCTCCCATGTAGATCAAATTTGTGCAGCCTCTTTCTAATGGTAGACTCGTGTACTTTGACATCAACAGTGGCAAGAGCTACCTGTCGGTCCCGTGATGACATTCTGGGGGTTCCTAGAGACTTCTTTCAGCATCTTGCGGTCTGCTCTTGGGCTGAACTTGCTGGGGCGGCCTGGCCTGAACAAGTTGGCAGTTGTTTGGAATCTTCTCCACCTGTAGATGATCTTCCGGACAGTCAAATGTTCGATTTCAAATTGTTTGGAGATCTTTTTAAATCCCTTCCCAGACTCGTGGGCATCTATAACCTTCTTTCTGAAGGCCTCAGAGAGCTCTTATGATCTAGGCATGGTGACCCCGCACACTTCAACAACAAAGAGCAAACCAAACTAAATGTCCGAGGTTTAAATAACAGGTTCCTCCAAGATCCTCTCTGACGATGTTCTAATAATTTGCACCTGAGCTGGTGCACCTGATTCTAATTTTAGGTATTTGAAGTAGTGATAAATCTCGGGGTGTATTTACTTTTTCCACATGCGAAATTTGCATTTATGTTTATTTAAATTATACAATGGACTACAAAATGTAAATGTTTCATGATATTTGTTATATTATATCACCTTTATCTATCAATATTGTTGAAATGAAGATCAAATAGCTGTGTGTTGAAATATGTTGAAAAAGTCAAAACTTCACATGGAGTGTACTTACTTTTTCACGTGACTGTAAATGGTGATATCAATGCACTTTTAAATATATCGAAGAGCAAAGACATTAAGAAATATAAATTTACAAATTAGAAGGAGATATTAAAGTGAAAACATTAGAAAAGTAAAATAACATTCGGAAATCAAATACTTTTCATGGATTTTAACAGCCCCAATGGCAATGAGTGGATGAACAAATTAACATAGCCCATAGTTCTTGAACCTGGGGTTACAGGATCAAAAGGAAGGTACAAAGGGGCCATTAACTTATTATATATTCAGCTCAGGTCATGTCTCCAAACTGGCCTTTGCTAACCCCGGTTATGTCACTTTAATTAAAGCTGTTCAAGCAGAGATGTCAACTTTTCAGGGCGGAAATTGGTGATATTTGGCGGGGTCGGCCATGAGATTAATTTTATTCCAACCAACACCTCAACATTTTCCTTTCCCATATCGATAAAGCCCTCCAACATAAATTTACACATATTTCATATATTTAACACTTAAAATGGTGGACAAGATTAACAGATAAGTTGGGTCAAAATTTTAGTTTTTTAATACACAAAGTCTGCAGTCAAACGCTTCCTATAGCCATGAATGAGCTTCCTACACCTCTCTACTGGCAGTTTGGCCCACTATTCTTGTGCAAACTGCTCCAGTTCTCCCAGATTTGAAGAGTGCCTTCTCCCAACTCCTGTTTTCAGATCTCCCCACAGGTTTTCAATGGGATATAGATCTGGAGTCATTGCTGGCCACCTCAGAACAGTCCAGCGTTTTGTCTTGAACCATTCCTGGGTGCTTTCTGAAGTGTGTTTGGGTCATTGTCCTGCTGCAAGACCCATGACCTTCGACGGAGACCCACCTTTCTGACACTGGATTGAACATTGTGCTGCAAAACGCATTGGTAATCTCCTGATTTCATGATGCCATGTACACATGCAAGGCACCCAGTGCCAGAGGCAGCACAACGACCCCAAAACATCATTGAACCTCCTCCATGTTTGACTGCAGGGAAGGTGTTCTTTTCTTTGAAGGTTTCATTTTGTTTTATATAAACATAAAGATGATGTGCTTTACAAAAAAACTCGAATTTGGTCTCATCTGTCCACAGGACATTCTCCCAGAAGGATTTTGGCTTGTTCAGGTGTGTTTTGGCAAACTCCAATTGGGCTTTCTTATGTCTCTATCTCTCAGAAGTGGGGTCCCCCATCAAACCCGCTTTCATTGAGTTGGTGACAGATGGTGTGAGCTGAAACTGTCACACCTTGTCTCTGAAGGTCAGCTTGAATCTGTTTGGCAGTTGGTCAAGGTGCTTTCTCCACCATTCGAACAAGCCTTCGCTGCAATCTTCGAACAAGTATTTTCTTGCGGCCACATCCAGGGAGGTTGGCGACAGTGCCCTGGACCTTAAACTTCCTAATAACATTGTGTATGGTGGACACAGGAAAATCAAGGTCTCTGGAGATGGACTTTTCGCCTTGAGATTGTCCATGCTTGGCTACAATCCTGTGTCTGCTCTCCTCAGACAATTCTCTGGTTTTCTTTCTTTTCTCCATGCTCATTGCGGTACACACAGTGACACAAAACAGCAGAATGACTCCTTTTCTCTGTTCAAACTGGTTGAATGAGTGATTTTTATATTGCAGGCACCTGCAACTCAACATGGGTGAGTTCACTTCCAAAGTAAAGGAGAATCACCTGCTTGAAATCTAATTATTTCTAACAACTTCTAACAGGTGACAATAATATTGTCCGGGCCATTTTAGGATTTCTGTGTGGAATAAGCTAAGATTTAGTAATTTTTTCAACTTTTTTTGTTTTGTTCCACTGCAAAACTAAGAAATACATATGTGGATACTAAAATATATTTCTATTTCAACAATTTTCAGGAAGAAATGGTGCATTATTTTTAAAAAGTGCAAGGGTGCCAATATTTTTGGCCACGACTGTATATATGTATATACTTATATATATATATATATATATATATATATATATATATATATATATATATATATATATATATATATATATATATATATATATATATATATATATATGTATATATGTCGGAAATGAGACTTAGGACTTGGGACTCAGAAGAAAGGAGCAACGGATATATTTATTGGAACTCGAGTACTCAAGCTTGAGGACAGCAAAGTTGCATTGAAACTCACAAGGAATGACCAACAGTACAACAAGATGCTCTGAATTAAATCAATTAAACCTTGCTTTATATAAGGAATATCAGGGGTGGGGTTAGCTCACAAGATACAGAGATAGAATGGGCTCATTGGTCCCAGAATGGGCTCATCGGTCCCCCCACCATAGTCCCATCCTGTTGTTCAGTTAGTTAGAGGAAGCTCATCAAGGCCACTCATAGGTTAACTCAGATAAGGAGATGGTCAGCCATCTGTGGCAACCTGTTTACAACTTTCTGTATAGAACTTTGGTTGAGAAAGAACAAAGGGAGGGTGAATACTCATGAATACTCATAAAAGTGTCAACATTCAGGATATTGGAAAAGTCATGAGGAGATAAGAACTGTAGCCAAGGCCAGCTGAGGAGAACTGAAAGATTGTGCCCACACAGGCTAAGAGCACACAGGAAAGAACTCCTTATTAGGATATTACACATCCTCAAAGCACAAGAAAGAACTTAAGTATTATAAAGAGTTCAGTAATAAGGAAAACAGAACATATAATTGGTTATACTTGGTAATTGGTAAAGCAGCATAATAACAAAGGGGGAGGGGCATAATAGCTCCCTACATACCGCCCTTTTGGATCTAAGATACAAAGTTATCTATGAGCCAATCAAAGGCCTTTATTTCAAAACAAAGCAGAAATGAATCAAATCAGAAAAGCCATTCAACATATCACGCGAAGGCAGCCGGTGAGCATGTCCCGCACGCAAAGCACCACACAGTACCCAGTAGGATGATTCGCGTCTGTATGTGAGTATGCACTGTAAGGCCGTAGAAGCAGGGTGAACAAATGGCATAAAGGAAAAACCTCCAAGTGAGGCAAAACAGACAGTGTAAAAGATTCACTAAACATACCACACGGATGCCTCCCAGTGAGCATGTCTCGTACCCCGTACCGCACAGCGCACTCAGCAGGAGGATCCGTGGGCGTCTGGGTGCAAGTGGGTGTTAGTGGATGTATGATGTAAGTCGGGTGTAGATGGGTGTATGAGGTGAGACCGTAGAGACATGAAGATCGAATAGCGTGTCAGATCCCCAACGAAGACCTCTGGTTCACCGGGGTCCACACCCAGGAAGATCTCCTGACCCACCCTTGGTCCACAGAGGTGCGGCCGGACTCCCCCCCGACTGGAGCTCGCCCAGGCTTCCCCAGGAGAAATCCTTGGAAATCGTCAGCGCTCAATCGATATTCATGTTCATGAGGTCTCTTACATGCTGGTGATCTGGGGAAGACACAACATCGTCAGTATCAGGTGGCTCAAACCTATGGCCATAAAACAATGCAAAACGGTCCAAAGGAGGGAGAGCAACTTCCTTTGGGTCAAAGTCGAGATCGTCCGAGGCGATGCTGCTTGCAGCGCTGTTATTCACGGGCGTATCTCCAAAACAATCAGATTCGGAACTCGGAGTATCTTCATGATCGAGTTCCTCTCCATCCGGGCTTGGGATAGCAGCAGGGTCCAAATCCCGGACTGGGTCAGTGGCGTTTGACTCACTGTGGGCTTGTGAGACATGAAGATGAGCTCGTGATACATAAAGAGGCAAAGCCTGCATTGAGACATAAACATCAGCCGGGGGCCCTTGCATGTGGCCCCCATCATCACCGGTAACATCATCAGTAACATTATTCTCAGGTGGCGTAGGCTTGCGGCGTCGGCGGTCAGCAACAGTCATAGCCGTACACATCGAGAAGAAATGAGAGGAGTCCTTTAGGAACTCGTTGACGTCTGCATGCGACGCGTTGGGGCCCAGAGGAATCGGCCTTCTGGCAGCCTGAAATGCTTCAAGGTCTGCAAATGTGTAATCGACATTATTATCAGTAATATCAACAATGGAAGAACAATCTTCGGAAGCGGAGATCTCATTGTCGCAGCCCAGTGACTCGTTCGGGTCGTCGTTCCAGGATCCGCGATCTGCAGTCACGTCGACGGCCGGAGTGTCATCTGGACCCACGGTCAGCTTGTCGGTCATCACCATGGCCTTTTCTGGTGTCGTCTTCAGTGTCCATCCTGTGGTAAACTTTCTCACACACGCAAGGACTAAAGCCTCGATTAGTACACAACAAACCACGATTCCAAGGACTATTGCCAAGGCGGTCAATATCTACTTTACTATCGTACCTGTCCATCCTTTGGTTGGCGGCTTTTCCTGCCGTCTCGTCCGCCCTTGCATTGCCCCGAACAACGTCAGTGTCCGCCCTTTGATGGCCGCGACATTTATCACCGCAATAGCGCGGGGAAGCAAAATGCTTTGGAGTAGCCCTTCCAATTCTACCACGCGCACCACAGCCCATATCCACCACAATTTACCTGTACCCTCTACCTATTTTAAACTACTATCCACGGGTATTCGTGAAGGGGGTCCATCTTTCCCAACCACTCCCTTCGCACCAGCCACTCCACGTTGTCCATAAACCTCTGAGACACACACACAACCTGTCCATTTCACAGTGAGGTGGGGTGCAGATCAATTCTGAAATAACAAAGAGGGTTTTGTCTGAAATTCGTCTCATGAAAACCCATCCAAGAGTCCAGTGTGACAGACAGACAGACACATAGACACACAGAAAACCCCAGGTACACATTCAAACCAGCTTGTCCCCAGATCCACAAATGTTCACTTTCTCACATTATAATCCCCTTATTTCATTTCCTGTGCAAATTAAACCGACAGTTCAACCAAGGTCGCAGCACGAGTCGGGCCTGGTGTGGGAGTGAACCAGATAAGACTTTGGCTGAAATGTCTGCTGGCCCGACCAAGCCTGTTTATTAGATTAAAGGAAACGCATTTTAAATGCAGTGAATTTTCTTCTAAAAATGGCAAAATGAAATTGGACGTAGCTTTTTAAAGCACTTTTGACAATTTCCACTTTGGACTTTTGGTCCAACCACCACTTTTGGTTTTGGTCAAACTTTTGACTTTGTCCAATTTCCAGCTAACGTTAACCTTTAATTTAAACCAAATTGCAACTGAAGTTATTTTCCTGAACCCAGGCAGTTACATACAGTTACATACATCCCTGCTCATGCCACACAAGACAACAGGTGATCCACTTTCAACAGATACCACATCACACAGAAACCTTTGGCAATGCAACAACCGAACTTCCAAAAACAACAACAAAACATCCAATCCACCTCAATGGCTCACCTAGCAGCTCATTGTGTCCCTGTCTATCTCTTCTTGCATCTACACTGTTCACAGCAAGTCCAATTCGTCCTTTAAGTCACATGTACCCAGAGTATATGAAACAACCACTCAAACTTAATCCAGCTACACATACCGTTTTCCCAAAAACTCACAGAGCAGTCCAAATCCAGACCAGTCATGCATTTACATGTAAATATTAGGTATAGTATCTAAAATTAAACAAATGGTCGACTTCCGGCTCACAGATGAAAAGCTTGTATCTTTAAGATTGATCTAAGCTTCCAACATTTCAAATCGTCACTTGAAACATCAGCTTATATCAAAAATACTTGCTCATTCCTGGAATCGCACGTTCAACCCTTTGTGTCATGACACAATATCTATTTAAATAACTATTTTCCATTTATACATTCATAGAAATGTTAGCGTCGGTCACAATCCACATGGATTGTAGCTGTCAGCGAGCGAGCCATCCATTCCATACAAGTTATTTCACACAACCATTCTCCATACACCTGGGTTTGCACACCTGTGCCCACACACTGACTCCAGGCTTCTTCATTCAATACAATGCACTCACCCCCACTCACAATACTCTGCTCAATAGACAATACTCTTCTACACACACACACAGCGTCATTTGATCTAACTACTCCCTTCTGAAACATGCGCTTTGCAGTCACCCCTTATATTATTGCGCTCCCCCATCACTACAATACTCGGAGCACACTGACGTCATCTCCCATTTTCCCCGTCCCATATGCACTAGACTATAGGAATTAAAATTAAAATTGAACATAAATCCACAACAACTTAAATCAACATAAAACCCAGCGGTTTTATCAACAGCCCAGCCACTTTCCTTGTTCGCTCTCCTTCTGTGGAACTGTAACCTTTGCCACTTTGTTGTCTTTTCTCTGCCAGTAATACAAACCGAAGCACACCTTTGTCTGCACATGTACTTTAACCATAATTATATGAGACCCAACACCAGGAGTGCTCCCTGGAGCTGCCATAACTCGCCTTCACACCCCATCCAACCACATATCTCACTCAACCTTGCCAAAATCCAATCTATTTACCTTTGTTGCACACAACATCTGTCCCCCATTGCCCATCAAAAGTGCCCACTCCACAACCCACAATTTTCTCAGGGTACACACCTGTCTTTACTGTCGAAATCCATGTTTCAGAAATATAACTCCATGGCCTGCTAGACAGCCAGACAGACACAACAATGAAACTATAACCTCCATTCTCCTTCCATGGTGAGTTTGTACCCCAATTTGTCTTGTCGATTTGTTCCATATTATTCCCATATTTTCCTATTCCCCTTCCAATGGAACGTAAATCATGGAAGTAAGTTACCAAAAGAACTCCCCTCCAGGCCAAAGGTGTGTATTTCACACCTCTACGGCATTTCACACCATGACATAATTTTAATCTTTCTCATTACACAGCTCATTGGCTCCCATGTCCTGTCAAGCCATGTGCAGCTTCACAATAACAAACCACCATTAACCTACCTCCCCCTGTTATTTATTTATTTTTCGTAAATAAACAAATAAACAAGAAAATAACCTAGTCTGTTTATTGAAAATAAAAAGTTCCCATATGTCTTTCCCTGTAACACTCACCACGGGTGTGCACTCCCGCAAATACCCCCACTCGCGTGCTCCGATGTGCCCCCTCGCACACTTGCCACAACATAAAACTCCCATTTACTGGATTAAACCTTGGCCCTTCGTGGAATCGCACCACAGGCTTACGATCAGACAAACAGGCAGACACGTCTTTCCTCCATGACATCATACATTGGGACCTTGTCAGTCGGATCACAGGCCACAGGAGAAATACAAAAACCTCCAACCTACTCTCCAACACCAACACCAACACCAACACTCCAACTCCAACAACAACCCCTTAACTATTTCTAAGCTTTCTATGCAACCTTTTAAAACTCACAATAGTTTAATTTCAGCAAGATTTTCTTTACTATTTTCCCACGTCATCCATGCCTAATACACCTCACACATCCATACATACCGCACAAGTAGCCAATACCAATCAATACAAGAAACCCTTTCATGCGTCAATGACACATGGCACACACAATGGACACAAATACATACTTCAATGACAGACATCCATATATACATTTATTGATTCATTCATATACCAATGAGTCTCTCAGACGTCGCGCGAACACCGGATCGACTCCAACCATGCACCTCCAACAGCCACTCCCCTGCCAACCTAGGCAACGCATTTTAAATCATGCGTTTCCCTATACATTCTCCATACCACGTGACTGACAAGCCAGCTCGCATTTCAAACCACTGCGCACATTCAGCAGTGTGAACAGTCGCAAAAATTCACAGCACAACGACCTGAGTGGGTCATGTACAACGCCTTATGTCTCAATCATTCAAAAGAAAGGGGATTCTTAGACCGGGGTGGAAAGGGTGAGTTGGGGTGAAAAGGGTGGGGCAGGGAGGGTGGTGTTGCCTGGAACCCCGGGACAGAGCTCAGGGCTGGGAGGGTAGGGGTTTGGTATCTGCCTGACCCTCCCACGGGGACTTGACTTTCAACGAGCGGCATCAGTCACTCGTTAGCCTGCCTCTCTATTTCCTTAACCGCTTCATCCTGCATTTTATTCACCTGTTTCCTCAGGCCCTTGAGTTTTAATACCTCACCGGCCAGGCTGGCCTGTTTCGATCTTGCCTGTCACTTCATCGCTTCTTCCTTCCATCAACCAAAGACTTTCCAATAGTCAGGTGGGAAGTGTTTCGTGTCCTGTTCTAACTTTTCTAATGCCCCATACAACACGTCCAATTTTTCCAGCGCAAAAGACCCTCCTTTGGGCCACGGTTCACCTAGATCCTTAGTCAGCGCAACCCATGACTTCCCTGGTCTCGCAGCATCATAGCCATACCTCCGAAACATGAAAAATGCTGGGGTATTTCTAAGAGGTTCACCTGCCTTTACAGTCTTATTACCCATCCAGTTCCCCATCCTAGGAAAATTTAGTTTACCGACGTAGCCTTGTACTCGTGAGGTTCGTCCGCCTCGCGTTCTACCTAACTCTGAAAGGCTCGTAGCCTTGTGTACCCGTGAGGTTCGCCCGCCTCGCGAAGTACGGCCTTCTACCTAACTCTGAGAGACCCGTAGCCTTGTACCCGTGAGGTTCGCCCGCCTCGCGAAGTACGGCCTTCTAACCTACCCTTACTGTACTCTCCTGGCATCCTACGCCCTTATAATACTTCTAATCTTACTTATAATTCCGACGTCTCCCGGGTAGGCCTCGGATCGGGACACCGCCCTTATCCTTACCCTCACAACCCAGAGATCTATTACCCCTTAACCTCGGGCGCCCAACGTGGGCACCCCCCTTACGTAACGTTACCCTGACGAGTCCATAAACAGTCAGTTGCTCCGGGACCCAAGCGGTCCGTATTTAAATTTAGGTTCGTGGATCAGGTTCGAGCAGGGAACGGAACAAACGGCATCCGAGCAAGAGAGTGGGTTACAATTTGGACTGACCCCCATGCTATAAAGGAAAAAACAAAAGAAAACCCACAGCTCACCTGACCCGGATCAATTGCTAGCTGGTCTCACCACTCACTTGCCTGGGACCGCGTCCCGGACTGCACAGACTGATCCCACCGCTGCCACCAGTTGTCGGAAATGAGACTTAGGACTTGGGACTCAGAAGAAAGGAGCAACGGATATATTTATTGGAACTCGAGTACTCAAGCTTGAGGACAGCAAAGTTGCATTGAAACTCACAAGGAATGACCAACAGTACAACAAGATGCTCTGAATTAAATCAATTAAACCTTGCTTTATATAAGGAATATCAGGGGTGGGGTTAGCTCACAAGATACAGAGATAGAATGGGCTCATTGGTCCCAGAATGGGCTCATCGGTCCCCCCACCATAGTCCCATCCTGTTGTTCAGTTAGTTAGAGGAAGCTCATCAAGGCCACTCATAGGTTAACTCAGATAAGGAGATGGTCAGCCATCTGTGGCAACCTGTTTACAACTTTCTGTATAGAACTTTGGTTGAGAAAGAACAAAGGGAGGGTGAATACTCATGAATACTCATAAAAGTGTCAACATTCAGGATATTGGAAAAGTCATGAGGAGATAAGAACTGTAGCCAAGGCCAGCTGAGGAGAACTGAAAGATTGTGCCCACACAGGCTAAGAGCACACAGGAAAGAACTCCTTATTAGGATATTACACATCCTCAAAGCACAAGAAAGAACTTAAGTATTATAAAGAGTTCAGTAATAAGGAAAACAGAACATATAATTGGTTATACTTGGTAATTGGTAAAGCAGCATAATAACAAAGGGGGAGGGGCATAATAGCTCCCTACATATATATATATATATATATATATATATATATATATATATATATATATATATATATATATATATATATATATATATATATATATATATATATATTGACAGTCGGACCCTGCTAGTTAGGTGATAAAATGCAACCTGTTTCTCTATTCGCAGAAAAGTGTCCGGTGAATTCGCAGTTTTTTACTATTCGTGCCCGTGTTCTGCAAAATCGTGGGTTTTTTCCCCTGTCCGTGGCCGTGTTCTGCAAAATCTTGGGGTCATTTTCCCTATCTGTGGGCGTGTTCCGCAAAATCGTGGTTTTTTCCCCCATTCACGGCCGTGTTCTGCAAATTCGTGGTTTTTTTCCTGATCTGCGGCCGTGTTCCGCAAAATCGCAATTTTTCATGGGCACAAATAAAACATTTTCACGAGCCGTTAGCTTGACGTATGGTATTTATAAAACACATTTTTCACCAGCCATGCATAAAGCAGCTGGACATATAAAAAAAAAATCTTATACGAGCCGCGGGCATGACCTGCTTATACATTCAAGCCTTCACTTGCTTTGCCTTTTCATGGCTTTCGCAGCCACGAATTTTAGCGGATGTGTAAACAAGTCAACCCCGCGAATTATAGAGTGGAAACACTTCATTAAATCTGTTACAGTTTGCAATTTATGGTAAAGCATCATCAGAGATCTTACACAATGGAAATGCTTCGGGGGATGTTCCATCAGCTGCATTAACATGTCAACCCCACAAATTATAGAATGCAAATGCTTCATGAAATCTATTATTGAAATTACCAATCCGCTCCATACGGCATCATCCGATAACATCCCCCACAAAAAATGTCCAGGGTGTTCACCCCTCCCGCAGCTATCCACAATACTCGCATTTCTACATTTACAGACTGTGTATTGGATCTCGATCATTATTCTCATCCCTTTGCTTTGACCTGCGTTATTGACTCTCGCTCTGCTCATCGTTCAATCATGGCTCCCAAGCGCAAGATTAGTGCTGGAGATGTGTCGACTACCAGGAGGCAGAAGAAAGTGATGAGCCTGAGCCAGAAAGTGGAGCTGCTCGATCGGCTTTCGAGAGGAGAGAGTGCGGCCTCTGTGGGCAGGCATTATGGCATCAACGAATCCACCGTTCGCTACACATGGAAGAATGAGAAGGCGATCCATGAGAGTATTTCAGCGAGCACTGTATCGAGTACAAAAGTGGACACCCATGTCTGGGATGTCCACATAGAAAGGATGGAGAAGGCTCTCAGAATATGGATCGAGGACAACACGCCGAAGAAATATGCCTTTGAGTGGACCTCTCATTCATGAAAAGGCCAAACTAATTTACAATCATCTGTCTGACGTGGGTGGTGCCAGCACGAGTGATGTGCCAAGCGATTATGGTACAGGCAGCACGAGTTCATTCACTGCAAGCAGGGGTTCTATCGTTTCAAGGAGCGGTATGGACTCAAAAATGGGTAGCTCACAGGGGAGCTTGCCTCCATGGACCATGAGGTGGCAAAAGAGTTCCCTGCTCAACTCACGAGGCTGATCGAAGAGAAGGGATACCTCCAAGAGCAGGTGTTCAACGCTGATGAGACTGGCCTCTTCTGGAAAAAGATGCCCATGAGAACTTTCATCGCGAAGCAAGAGGAGACAGCATCGGGATTCAAGGTTGCCAAGGACCGGGTATCTCTTCTCCTCTGTGAAAACGCAAAAGGGGACTTCATGCTGAAACCCATGATGTTGTACCGTTTCCTGAACCCGCGTGCTCTCAAGGGCAAGAACAAGCAAACTCTACCCGTGTTTTGGAGGGCCAACAGGAAAGCCTGAGTGATGGCAGCAGTCTTCCTAGACTGGTTCTATAATTGTTTTGTCCCTCAGGTGGAGAGGTACATGGTGGACAAAAGCCTTGCGTTCAAGGTACTCTTGCTCCTGTACAACACTCCTGGCCACCCTGCGAACCTGGATGTGGCTCACCCGAACGGCAACGTGATCGTCCTGCCGCCCAACAACACATCCCTCATCCAGCCACTCGACCAAGGTGTGATTTCAACATTTAAAACATTTCACACCTGTCGCACCTTTCGCCGCATTTTGGATGCGATGGAGTCCGGCCCAGGGCTCACTGTCGGGCAGTGTTGGAAGGATTTTCAGCATTGCCCACTGCATCAACGCCATCAAGTATTCGCTGGATGAGGTGAGAGCCTCCATAATCAACGCGTGCTGGCACAACCTGTGGCCACAGGCAGTCAGAAACTTTACTGGCTTTCCCGATAACACGGACGAGACGCATGTGATTGTGGGGTTCACACAGCAGTTGGGAGGGGAAGGCTTTGATGACATGCAGTCTACTAAAGAGTTGGAGACTCTAATTGCCTCACATGGCGACAACCTCACTGAGGAGAAGTTGGAGGCCGTTATAACGGTTTCCGAGGAGGAGGAGGTAGGCAGTGATGAGGAAGAGGTGCCGATGTCTAACCTCACAGTCCAGGTCCTGGGTGAGTTGCTGCAGGGCATGCGGGTGCTTGTCGATAGGTTAGAAGATGCTGACCCAGTCATGAAGAGGTACCTCAAGTTCAAGAGGGGCTTTCATGATTTGCTTCTCCCCTACAAAGAGCTGCATCGAAACCTGCAACAATCTTCCAGGCAGCTCACCATTACCCATTTCTTTCACCCTGCTCCCACCACCTCAAGACCTTCAGCACCCTCTCCTGCCACCCTCTCAGTGGCCTCCCCAGCGGCCTCACCAACACCCTCAACTGCTGCCTCTCCCTCAGTGCCGTTGCAGGACTATAATTTGGGTCATCCTCAGAGTTTGAGGAATTCATGGGATTTTAATTCATCATCATCATCATTTGAAAGTTGCACGTGTTTGTAAAATGAAAATTTTAAACGGTATATGATGGTGTGTTTGTTTTTTACTTTGACGATGCAGTATGGTTGAGCTGGTTAAGCACTTTTAATAAACTGCAAGCGCATTCCTTCAATAAATTGGAAATGGTTCCTGGTATTGTGCTTTTTTTTTAACGCATTTTTTGCGAAATTGTAATCATATGCATTTGCAGTCGAAAACATTTTAAACTTTAAAAAAAATTCTCTGTGAATCAAGAACCGCCGGTAACCGACAACGTAACCTCCTTTTCCCCATTGAAACAATGCCATGGCATACATTCACGGGATTTTAATCGACCTTCGCGGATTATCACCGACATTCTCTGGATTTCCCTCACCATTCGCAGATTTTGCCTTGCCCTTAACGGTTTAGTCCTTTCTATTCGTGGATTTTCGCGACTCAGGAACCTATCCCCCCCCCCCCTTTTTCCATTGAAACAATGCCCCACTATTCACGGTTTCACAATTTGCAGGAATTTCCAGGAACGTATCCCCCGTGAATAGCAGGGTCCATGGTATCTGTGTGTATATATATATATATATATATATAAAATATAAACAGTGCGTATCAAAATAAAGGTAATCCGAATTCAAGGGGTTAATATGCAAATGTTATTTAGTTTGACAATTTACATGTGGTTTACCAATTATGAGGAGATCCTCAGCTTTCCATTGATGCCTTTCATGCATCATTGCTGTCACACATGACCGAGTACATGTTCATTGAAAATGACAAGTTCAAATCGCATTTTTACAAGTTTGGCTAATCGGTGCAAGACAGTTTGAAATGGACGCATTACTTGTCGATTGCCAAGTTGATTATGTAAAATTGTTAAGCTGGTCTGGTAATCGTTGGTTGCGTCATCCTTTGTTTAAGATGGGTATTTAAGATGGGCCTACAGTGTATGGGTTTAGAGGCAGTCTGAGTCATTGAAAAGATGGTTCAACTTACGACTGAACAGCGGACCTTCGTGGTTACAACCTTTCACCAAACTGGAAGTTTGCAGCGAACTCGTGATGCGTTCATGGAACGTTTCCCAGAACGGGAGCCTCCAGCAGCCAAAACCATCTGGGCAAATGTTAGAAAATACCAAGAGCATGGCACTAGCCTCAACCGCAACAAGGAGAATTCTGGTAGGAGGCGCACTGGGCGATCGGAAGTGAACATTGCAGCAGTAAGGCAGCAAGTTTTGGAGCATCCTAGGGATACCAGCGCAATACGAAATGGGACAGGATTGCTTTCGGCAACATTCAACTGAATCACAAGACTGGACCTCCACCAAAATCCATATCGGATTCACATCCGGCATCAACTTACGCCAGGGGATTTTGCCAGGAGGCTGGTGCTTGCCAGATGGTTGATAGCACGTTGCAAAGCAGATGTCAATTTCCTGTGGTATCTCGTTATCGGCGACGAAGCTGCTTTCGCCATGGACGACAAGGTCAATACCCATAATTTTCTTGAATATGCACCGACAGGACAACCCCTGGAATTTAATTTTGACACCAACATGTATCGACAAAATTGGACTGTTTGGTTGGGACTTTGAGGAAGTAGTCAGGTGATCAGACCATTTTTCTTTCAAAGGAATGTCAATGGTAACAGGTATCTGCAGATGATCAATGATGAAGTTTCACCGCAGCTGGAGGAGAACTTTGAGCGACAGGTTCGTGGTGTCTTCAGATATCTCTGGTGGGCCCAAGATGGCGCCCAAGCACATCGTCTTATCGCTGTCCGAGATCGACTGAGGGAACTCTTTGGAGACCGAGTCATCGCCCTCAACCATGCAGTGGAATGGCCGCCAAGATCACCTGGCCTCACACCATGTGATTATTTCCTTTGGGGACATTTAAAGAACAAGGTGTTCGTAACTCCTCCTCGTGATCTTGACGAATTGCAGGGCCGTATTCGACATGAAGTGGATGCTTTGCACAATGACCCGGCTATGGTGAGACGAGCAGTTCAGGCCATGCTCCGCCGCTGTGAGCTTTGTGTTGAAAGGGGAGGTGGACATGTTGAAGGTGTGGGTGCATAAAGGCCAATCATTCCTGAGAAAAGTTCACATCTGACGTTCATTTTGCACCAATTATCCTGACTTGCATCGATTAGCCAAACTTGTAAAAATGTGATTTGAAGTGTCATTTTCAATGAACATGTACTCGGTCATGTGTGACAGCAATGACGCATGGAAGGTATCAATGGAAAGCTGACGATCTCCTCCTAATTCGTAAACCACATGTAAATTGTCAAAATGAATGACCTTTGCATATTAACCCCTTGAATTCGGATTACCCTTTTTTTGATACGCACTGTATATATTATATACACACACACATAAATTTAAAATGGCTATTAGAATACATTTCACCGATTTTCTCAACTTATTTTTGAATTTGAGTCTAAAACCATCCTAGCGACTATTATAAATGAAATCAAATGGTGAATTAGAGTCGAGATAAAGCCGTAAGGGAGTCAGAAAGCACAAGCCTAACGAAAGAGGACTCAGAGCGATGTGAAGCAAATAAAATGTTGGAAATTTGTTTTTGAAGCCCCTCCCAGAATGGGTGTAGCCACTACCTCAATGAGTGAAGCCATTCCCATGAACGGACAGACACAGACACACTGAAGGAGAGTATTATAGTGATAGATACAACTATGAAAAATACACTGACTTTACAATGTAATAATAATTTTAATGACACCATACTGTGAGATCATAAAATCGGAAGACATATGAAGGAATTTCTGTGCCAAGGCGGCCATATGTAATATCAGTGGAATGATGTTTTCATGTATAAATTAAAATTTCTACTCAATGTTGGAAGCTGTCAAATAGTATATACTTTATACAGGTGATTTATCATACGACTAGTCCTGGGTAAGTAAAGAGCAAAGTCAGAAAACTGTTCATATGTTTTAAAATTCATCACTTCCGTTGAAATTCCAAGTGCAGAATTAACGTAAGCACCAAACTATATATGGCAAAGACCCAGTGTATAATGAAACAGTTTTAATCATGGGTCTTGAAAAGTGTCTCCTTAAAGTGATCCAGCTGAAGCATTTTTGGCATGAGTCTGCCAATTTGTCAGGTGAGATGAATTATAGAGTTGGTCCATTATTCACATTGCTCATCTGAAAGATGTAGGTCCATCGAAAAACTTTCGAATCGAAATCGAATCGAAAATCGAAAAAGAAGAAACAGCTCTTATTTAAAAGTTGAACATGCCAGGTATGAGAACCTCGAATCTTTACTGATCAACTGATTAATAACAGGCGGCCTTGTGATTTCAAACTCCAAATATATTTCAATAGCATAGTGTCATGTTAGGAACTTAGCGTTGGACTATCAACTTCTGAATTGGGCTTTTTTTTTTTGTATACTGAATCGAGGCTCGTAAAGAGCTAACATTTATTTCACAAACAAATCAACCAGACAAACAAAATATACAAAAAGAGGGAGCGGAAGACAAGATGGGGAGAGATGGGGAAGCACACAAACACAACATCCGAGAGCAGGGAGATGCGTGGAAGGGAGAGGGCCCGGGGGGAGGAGGCGTGGGAAGGGGGGGGGGGGGGGGAGAAGTATAAAACACAAGAACACCAAGGACTTCCAGGACAGAAGTTGGTATTTCAAAAAAGTGGAATTGGGGTGAAATTAGCGGGGGTAGAAAAGATCAAGGTTTTGGATGGGGGAAGATAAGAGATGGTGGTGAACAGCTGTTTTAAAGACCTGGAGGGTGGAGTGGGATTGAAGAGAGTGAGGGAGTTTGTTCCAGAGGCGGGAGAAAAGAGGAATGAAGGAGTGAAGGTGAGCTGGCTGAGTGAAGGGCTGGCAGGATAGTCTAGAGCAAAGGTTCCCAAATTGGGGGGCGCCCCATGTGAGGCGCGATGCGTGTACGCATGATGCGGGGGCATGAGATCATGTGAAAAAAATAAATCATTTTCTTTGTCGAATTCGGATTAAATATTCAAAAATTGATAAATTAAGCTAGGTATTTATTTTTAGGAACACCAACGTTGTCCACATTGCAATACCCCACGGTCATCTTGCTTAGGGATGGTATGAATACAATTACTTTTGCTTTATTAGTGAAGATTGAAGATATGAAGTACTATTTTCAATGTGAAACTGAGATTTTTGGTTATTTTGCAACAGATTTTATTTGCTTAAATTTGTTCTGTGTTCAAAATCAAATGCCATAATTATTCGCTCTTCCACCCTCTTTGTTTAATGTCATCCTTGCCGCCATCTTCATTTTCAGCACTGGAATTAAAACTGCAAACACATGACATACGTACCTCACATTGAGTAGTGTTGGGCATACTTCACATTCAGGCCAAAGGCATTGGAAGACATGAGTGTACATTAATTAAGGACATTAGTATACAACAGACAAACAAATAAGGAACACTATAGAGATATTGATCTACAGTTACCAACAGGACAAAGGCAAATTTCGTATTTTTTTATATTAAAAAACACGATTTTTATATTCAGAGGTCTCAGAATAAGTCAAATTTTAAATACTAGGGCATGCCCGTACTATATATAAGCTAGGACGTGCCCGTACGTGGGTGCCCGTTCCTTGCCAAAAAAAAAAAAAAAAAAAATTTTTGTGTAGGGGTGTGTGTGTGTAAACATCCTAGGGCGTGCCCGTACGTGGGTGCAAAAAAACATGCGTGCAAACAACAACAAAAAAAAACTTTGAAACCACGTGGCAGTAACGACCACAGAACCCCCCCCCCTCTATTTACATGAATGGTTTGGTCCATTCGCAACGACCACAGAACCCCCCCCTCTATTTACATGCAATGGTTTGGTCCATTCGCAACGCCAAAGCGAACGGCGAACGGCTAAATCGCCATAGCTCGGTAAGTACTTGTCCGATTAATTTCAAACCTTGAAAAGGCACATCCTCGGGTCCCCAGCAATATACCTGGCAAGTTAAAAGTATATCGGACCCGTGGTTGTCGAGAAACAGCGGTCACAGACAAACAAACAAACGTACAAACGTACAAACAAACAGAGATTACTGGAATTATAGATAGATTCAGAAGTCAAATTTGGACCACCCAAATATTAAAGTTTCTTCTTTGGTAATTTAAATTAGAAATTGATGTTCATAACAACAACCAAGATGTAGCATTCATATTACTGTATGTGGAGAGAACCAGAAACTCAACAGGCTGCACAATTCATGAAGCCTTGCACTTGCACTTGCACTTTTTTATGGAACAGGATGAGTTGTGATTAATGTTGAAAGAGGTTTGTTTTTGTCCGTTCCTCTGCGAGTGCTTCCTATTTTAGGAACTGGGTCGAGCATAGTGCTACCGCATCATCCCCACTGCACACATTTAGGAGAAGCAGAGAACCCAGGGGTTAGCCTCGGAAGGAGTAAGTGTTATATGTGATATTCCATGATCTCACTCCCTGTCTGAAAGAAATTCAGTGGAGAAATCCTGCAGTTCCATAGGAAGAGCCAGGATTCTCTCTGCTGTGCTGCCATTGCTATGAGATGACCTTGACAACATTCGATCACACCTAATTGATGCATGTCCTCCAATCTCCTCCAAAGACTACCTACATGTTTGAATATTTTCCTAAAATTGTGTCGAATACCAATCGGTCTAATATATCACTAAAAGGTGTGCGTGCATGTATGTGTGTGTCACGCTTTATTCTAAATGGTTCCTGCTGTCATCCGATAATAAAAACTGTGCCGTTGGAAAGGGAGTAATTAATTTACTTGCTATGTCATGTCTGTTTAATCCCAAAAAATTTTGTAAAGAGACCTTCGAGTTTAATGTAGTGGTTCTAACAGTACCGTGAAATGGGGTGAATAGGGACAGCAAGGTGAATAGGGACACAAACTGAAAAAAGTTCGGAAACTTTTTTCGCTGAAAATTGATAACCATACTTAGTCGGGTCAATATACGAAAAAAACTCACCTAACCCCAAAACAATTGATACAAAAGGTTTTTCAATGGATTCTGGTACCAATGGGCATGGTAACTAACATACTAAAAATCTAGTAACATCTGACTTCCGGAAAGGGGTCATTTTCAAGATGGCGTCCAAGATGGCCACCGGGAGCTTAAAATGGCCATATCTCAATTATTATTCAACCTAGAAAGGTGGTTTTGGTGTCTAACCCTAGGTTTTAGGGCCCAATGAATCCAATTGAATCAATAAAATTACCATCAGTTAATTATTTATTGACAAGTTCAAGATGGCATCCCAAGGTGACATCCTGATCCACTAAAATGGCTCTGTCGAATAGTAGTCAACCTAGAGAGATTTTTTCAGTGTGTATACCTAGGTTTAAGGCACCCAGGAAATCATCAGAATTACTTAAATAAGCACAAAGCAATCAGGTAATCCAGTAAGCCAGGTTTACCAGCCCATTAGGCATTTGTTGTCTTATACAGTTAGTCGCTATTCATCGTCATCCTCCGACTCCTCTGGAAGAAACTTGTTATGTGGATTGTCACATTCTTCAAGTTGGCACGGTCCACAGGCAGTAGTAAATGGTAGTCCATATCGTCTACAAGAGCAGCGGAGTGTCTTGCAGGCAGTGGAGCAGTTACAATGAATGACCTTCAAGAGACTGTCTGGAGCAGCGTTCATTCTTGACATAAGTGGGACATTTGGAAATGTCTAAAAAATAAGGATTTTGTTTATGCATACATGTACCAAATAATATACTTATTCCTTTTGAGATGAAAATAAATTGTTTGTCTGATTTTTCAGTCCCCCCCCCCCCTCCCCAATATAAAATAGTCTGTCCCTTGCCATAACCTCTCAAGCTTTGTACAAACCTTTGTCTGTAATGATCACTGAATACTGTGGACTGGAGTCACAGGTGGCAGTGGTGTAGACACATTACACTCTTATCTCCAATCTGAAACACACACTTGGTTCATTAGCTGGTGAGTCGGAGGATGACGATGAATAGCGACTAACTGTATAAGACAACAAATGCCTAATGGGCTGGTAAAACCTGGCTTACTGGATTACCTGATTACTTTGTGCTTATTTAAGTAATTTTGATGATTTCCTGGGTGCCTTAAACCTAGGTATACACACTGAAAATATCTCTCTAGGTTGACTACTATTCGACAGAGCCATTTTAGTGGATCAGGATGTCACCTTGGGATGCCATCTTGAACTTGTCAATAAATAATTAACTGATGGTAATTTTATTGATTCAATTGGATTCATTGGGCCCTAAAACCTAGGGTTAGACACCAAAACCACCTTTCTAGGTTGAATAATAATTGAGATATTGCCATTTTAAGCTCCCGGTGGCCATCTTGGACGCCATCTTGAAAATGACCCCTTTCCGGAAGTCAGATGTTACTAGATTTTTAGTATGTTATTTAGCATGCCCAATGGTACCAGAATCCATTGAAAAACCTTTTGTATCAACTTTTTGGGGGTTCAACCATACATTGACACCTCTCACTGATTTGTTGATATTTGGGTTGAAAGTGTTCTCTTGTTTTTTTTAAAAAGCAACTTATAGTCCCTATTAACCCCATATATGGGTTAAATAGGAATAAATAGGATTTTTATGGCTGTCCCTATTCACCCCCTTTTACGGGTGAATAGGGACAGTCACTAATACAAAAAATAATAATCAAGAAATAGGGACAGTTTGGAGAAACTTTTTATCCCATGTTTTTTTTCATTGGCACCGTGGTTTATATTATGGGTGCATATTATGTGCATCCATCTGAGCTATCAATTTAGCAATAAGTTGGAAACTCAGGATTGTTTCTTGATTATTATTTTTTTGTATTAGTGATGGGCCAGATCTGGATCCAGATCTTAACCAAAACCGAATAACCAATTGTTCTTTTCACCTACCCCAACTCATCCATCTAGTTTTGTCATAACTCGACCATAACGTTTTGAGATATCATGCTACAGCATATATATATATATATATATATATATATATATATATATATATATATATATATATATATATATATATATTGTTGCGGATATGGGATTTGGCCTCCACCCATATCCGCTTGTAAATATTCCCCTATTTCCCCAATACTCCCCAACTATCCCCAATCCCCCATTCCCTAGTCCCATTGTCTGTAAACAACACTCTGTAGAACCGACCTTCCCCTATTTCCCCCCCTTAAATGTCGTGCCCAGGTTCACCGCATCTCACGTAGACAACTTTCGGACATCTTGCTAGTTATTCTTAGTCTATGTCAGTTAAGGACTCGTTTCCATTAATTCTGACTCTTCGTTGCACCAGAATGTGATTGTATGGCACCATTAGTAAGTTTAGGACCTCCCAATACCTCCCCGCATCTCTTCCTCATGGAACAACAACACCAACAACAACAACAGCGGCGGCGCGGGGAGTGTGCGTCCTCACTCCGGCTTGGTTAGCCGCCATTGAACATGTGCTCCGACGGGGTTACCACGCAGGGGCTCACTGTCAGCTCCTCGTCAAGGGCGGAGCCCGGTAACCCCCCGCACCCAATAAGAAGCGGCGGACCGATTCCATCTGGGGCGGAGCTAACGAGCCGAGGGCGTGTCACTCCCCGCTGGACATGCGCAGGAAGAGGGAGGTGACGTCAGATGCGCCTCAGCTACGAAGAAGAAAGGACGCCACCTCCTAGCGCTGAGAAATACCTCCCGGCATCTCGGGACCGGACCGGGTCGATTCTGCCCCTGAGCCAAGGTGCACCTTGAGCTATCGACTGCCTGTCCTTCCCAGCCATCAATCCCTGTGTGAGTCAGTCTTGTCCCGTTTGTCTGTGGTCTGTCGGGAATTAAGATAAGACGGTGTCTAAGTGCCCATCTTGCTGTGTTTTACCCCTTGCCGTGTAATCTAACCGTTCTGCATAACCAATATTATATCCTCCTCCGGAGGTCTTGAGAACTGTACCCCTTGTGTCGTTGCCTTAATCCCAGCCGTTGTGTCCTTTCCTTCATTGATTTAGCGTAGCGCGATTCGGCCAACGTTCGAGTGTAATCGGGTAAACTGTGCGAACACGGCGGCCATTCCGCTCGGTCAAGCAACATCTAAGTCGTGTCCGTAACAATTGGTTGTCAGGAGTTGGATTCGGACCTGGGACTAAATTTGTTAGGCCCAAATTTTGGAACACCAATTGTACTATTAGAGTAACAATTGGTGTCGAGGAGTGAGTTTGGACCCGAAGCGCGTTTAACGCGCTCAAAATTATAACGGCGAAATTTGATTGTGTTTTACAAAAATAAAAACCCGAATTTTGAAAGTCGCGCTATGGCAGATCAAGACGGCTGGGTTCCGGTAGGGGAGAGTGAGGCAGGTTCGATCCAGGACCAAATTGAGGGACAAGAGGAGAGCGAAGCAGTGAGTGTGGCAGGTTCGCAAAATAGCGTCGTCGCGCAAGAGGTTACGGGCGCGCAAAATGGCGCCTCGCACATGGCCACGGCGACCGCGCCCGCGACCGTAGTAGCGCCACCGGTGGATTTGAACCTTTTTTTTATGCAAATGAAGGCCCTTATGGACAAGAATAATGAAGAAGTGAAAAACAGTATGGGGGCAATGAGGGACGAATTGGGGGTCATGGGGGGCGAAATGGGGTCCAATAGCGAGAAATTGAGGGAGGACATGGGGGCCAATAGCCAACGGTTAGAACAAAGGATGGGGGCCCAGATCGGAGGGTTAGGGAGTAGAATAGAGGGATTAGACAATAGATTAGGGGAAATACAGGAGGGGTTAATGGGGGTAGAAAACAGAATGGCCGTTCAGGAGAATCAAATGGAAGGGATGAAAAAGGGGTTAGAGGGGTTAGAAAACAGTATGGAAGGCAAATTGAGGGACATGAGGGACCAAGCGGAAAGGGAAGTTAAACAAATGGGGCAGCAGATAGAGGGGGTCAGAATGGGGGTAGAAACTCAATTGGATGCTCACAGGGAGGAAATGGAGCAGATGAGGGTGGCATCTGGGCAGGAGATGCAAGTGATGGGAGAAGAGATCAGAAGAGGGGTGAGTGAGGAGGGTGTAAAGGGAGAATGCACGCCTGTGGTGAGTGTTACAGAGGGTGTAACGGGAGAGTGTGCGCGAGAAAGGTGTGTAACGGACGGGTGCATGAGGAAAGAGTGCGCCGTCGAGAGTAAGGGTGAGTGCGCTGTCAAGAATGGAGGTGAGAGTAGTGAGAGTGACAAGGAGCGTGAGTTGGTTGTGACAGGTGAGAAAGGAAGCACACCTGGAATGGTAGAGCGTGTGTGGGAATGCACACTTGAATTGGTCGTGAGGCACGTGGTTGGGTGTGCGAGTGAGGGCACACCTGTGATTGTCACAGAGGAGGTGACCGAGGAGGGGGCGCGAAGAGGTGTGTTGGTGAGGTGTGCGACCAACGAATGTGTGCCAAAGTGTTCGGTGGTCAGGTGTGTGACCAAGGCTGGGAGTGGAATGAGTGTACCGAGGTGTGTAAGAAAAGGTACGACGAGGAGCATGGAAACGGCTGCATGTATGAGCAAGAAAGGGGTAGCGTATGCTTGTAAGCATCCAGGTGAGGCATCGACGGTAACCGGGTTAGCGGTTAGAGCGACTTTTAGCCGAATCGGGCCCTCGGTGCGTGCCGGGCCTCGCTTTGAACGGCCGCATCCGTGCTCCACTAGGCGGAGCGGGCAGCCCGATAGGAAGGGTCGTCATGGCGACCACTTTTTGTTGAGGCATTCCGGCAGGTCGAGATCGGGCCATGGGATGGCTCCGTGCCGAGATGGTGCGTGGGATCTCGGCCCGGGTAAACCTCCTTCCCTGCACCGAATGCGGGACGTATCCAGCCGCTGGCACCAAACAACCCGCATTCATTGCTCGGCTTTACGAAGCCGGGCTTTGGACAGGAATTGGCGCACCGAGAGGCATTAGTGAGTAGACTGTGTGATGAGGATAGTGTTTTGGCCCCGAAATTAGAAAAACAAAATTTGATGATTGGCAAAGGATTGGCAGTAATGATTGGCAGATGATTAGTGATTGGCAAATTTTTAATTTGTTGAAATTTGATGTGCAAAATTGGTAGTGGGAGATGCCCGATGTGGTGGGATGGCAACTCTGTCATCCCTCACAAAGATGGGGGCAAATGCGCTATAGTTTATGGGGTGTATGGCAGTGAAAACTAGCCCGGGTGGGTTAGGATATCGTGTGTAGGGACCTAGAAGATTGACATTAGGTAACGTTAAGGTTTAGTTAGTGACTGATACCTGTAGTGGGGACGCAGGTAGATTAGCGTGGATGATAATGACGAGGGAGCGCAATAGTTTAAAGGGACGACTGGGAAGCGCAAGTTTCAGAGGGGAGTAGTTAGATGAGATGATGCTGTGTGAGAACTGGACAGGTGTGTGGAGCAGTGTGTGAGTAGTGAGTGTTGTGGATCAGCACGAATGCGCTTGGGGAGAGAAGGGTGCAGGCGGCACCAGGTGTGAGAGCACAGGTGTGCAAGTACAGGTGTGTGGAATACATGGAGTAAGTGGTACGGAGTGGTGTGCATGGTGCGAAGGTGTGGATGGGGGAAGAGTGGACCCTTTTCACGAGTACCCGGGGAGGGTAGTTTAAAGAATAGGTAGAGGGTATAGGTAAATTGTGGTTGGATATTGGCATTTGTGGTGCGGTTGCAGAATGGTATTGTGGATGGGTGCATTAGTGTTGAGGAAATGGCTGGGCGTGTAGCCTGTTAGTGTGTGTAGTTGGTTTGGGCACTCCACCACTGTGAGGATGTCGGCCAGGTGAGGCCGCAGGTGGGCTCTGGGAGCCGTTAGTGTCAGTGGGTGCCTGAGGATCCCGGGTGTGGATCGGGCAGCCCGTGCCAGAGAGGGCACTGAGGGGGTGAGAGTGCGAGAGGGCCTTCCCCAGTTAGTTAGGTTAGGGTGAGGAGCAGGTAAGCTCGGGTGGCAACTACGGTGGTGGAGGTGTGCAGGTGGGTAGACCTGCTGGGAGAGCTACACGTCACAGCCCAGAAATTGTGCGAGGGCACCGGGAGATGAATCGGGGGAGTGAGACCCCAAATTGAAAAGCACCACAGTTTGGTCAATGGGAATTGGTTTTTAGAACCCATAGTGTAAGAGGGCCAATGGTTTGGCAGGAGAAAGACCCCGGGTAATGTAAAGTTGTTAAAGTCATTAAGGAAATAGTTAGGATTGATGAACCTGTCGCACCATACGCAGCCACTTACCTGAGGTGATGATGATGACTCCACACCTGTGTTTTCTTTGTTCTGTGTTGCAGGAAATGAGAATTGCTGTGAGGATTGGTGAGACGCATCACGACGTGGATGAGACATTGGGGTGATTCCATCTCTCCCTCCTTAGGAGGGACTGATGATGAATTGGTGATGGCAAATTTGGATGTTGAATTGGAGATGGCAAATTTTGATGAGAGTTGGAAATGGCAAATTTGATTGGTTAGGAGGGAGAGAAGACAAATTTGGTTTATGGGAGGAACGGGGAAGACAGTAGGGACGTTGTGGATTTGTAAAGTAGATGTTTATGGGTAGTGTTGTGTTTTGTGGATACAGTAAGGGGTAAGGGAGGGGCCATGTAGGTTACCTGGTGGGGGGGGGGGGCGTACGGTAGGAACGTACCTGTCTCACCTGGTTCCCATGTGCCCCCAGTGTGCATCATCTTGTATTGCGTGCACTTTTGCGCCCTTACCACCTTACTCACTTGTCTTCTTCTTTTGTCTCCCACCTCCGAGGATCTGGCTTTGGGGCAGAGAGAGAGGAGAGAGAGGTGCTGGCTCTGCAGTTGTGGGCCTGCACTTTCGCTGCTTGCTGCCGGGATCGATACACCATATGGACCGCAATTTTTGTGGCCGCCCACCATGGACCGCAGTTCTTTTGCGGGAAGCAACACCCGTGGATGGACCTATGGGTCAACGTGGCACCTATGCCATACAGGTGAACCACTTTTAGTTGCCCCCCTGACGGCCACAATACAGAAATGGACGCGGTTGGCGCCTTTCTTTATTTTTTAAAGAAGCCAGAACACCAAGTGGGCTCCAAGGCAAGACCAGCGGCAGAACATCGGCCGGCTGCGACACCACCGGTGACATTGAACACTTTATTGGTGCACCGGATGGTGCTGACTGTATGAATAAGGGTGGTGCTTTTTGTGCTTGGATGGGGTGCTCTGCACATTATTAAAGGCCGTAAGGCCACAGGGCACTCGTGGGTTGGTGTATCGATGCTGGCATGCGTGCTCTCTCTATGCATAACATCTGCATGTGTTCCTCCAAAAACAGGTCCTGGATCGTAGTGTAAATATCAGTGTAGTCTTGTATAAATGATGCTCCCTACCGGCTGTATGTTTAGTTTGAGGATTCTTTCCGCGATTCGGTTATCCTGTGGGTGTGTTTCTGTGAGGAGAAGGGTGCAACGTCGCAGGGGGACATATTTACTCATTTGTGAACATCTGTAAAACTGTCGCACTCAGGGTTGAGTTAATAGTAGAGGGAACTACATCTGAGTGCCACACTAACGTAGGTAAAAATTTATCGGGTCGGGACGCCCCGAGGTAGAGAAGGGTGCAATGTTGCGGATATGGGATTTGGCCTCCATCCATATCCGCTTGTAAATATTCCCCTATTTCCCCAATACTCCCCAACTATCCCCAATCCCCCATTCCCTAGTCCCATTGTCTGTAAACAACACTCTGTAGAACCGACCTTCCCCTATTTCCCCCCTTAAATGTCGTGCCCAGGTTCACCGCATCTCACGTAGACAACTTTCGGACATCTTGCTAGTTATTCTTAGTCTATGTCAGTTAAGGACTCGTTTCCATTAATTCTGACTCTTCGTTGCACCAGAATGTGATTGTATGGCACCATTAGTAAGTTTAGGACCTCCCAATACCTCCCCGCATCTCTTCCTCATGGAACAACAACACCAACAACAACAACAGCGGCGCGGCGGCGGCGCGGGGAGTGTGCGTCCTCACTCCGGCTTGGTTAGCCGCCATTGAACATGTGCTCCGACGGGGTTACCACGCAGGGGCTCACTGTCAGCTCCTCGTCAAGGGCGGAGCCCGGTAACCCCCCGCACCCAATAAGAAGCGGCGGACCGATTCCATCTGGGGCGGAGCTAACGAGCCGAGGGCGTGTCACTCCCCGCTGGACATGCGCAGGAAGAGGGAGGTGACGTCAGATGCGCCTCAGCTACGAAGAAGAAAGGACGCCACCTCCTAGCGCTGAGAAATACCTCCCGGCATCTCGGGACCGGACCGGGTCGATTCTGCCCCTGAGCCAAGGTGCACCTTGAGCTATCGACTGCCTGTCCTTCCCAGCCATCAATCCCTGTGTGAGTCAGTCTTGTCCCGTTTGTCTGTGGTCTGTCGGGAATTAAGATAAGACGGTGTCTAAGTGCCCATCTTGCTGTGTTTTACCTCTTGCCGTGTAATCTAACCGTTCTGCATAACCAATATTATATCCTCCTCCGGAGGTCTTGAGAACTGTACCCCTTGTGTCGTTGCCTTAATCCCAGCCGTTGTGTCCTTTCCTTCATTGATTTAGCGTAGCGCGATTCGGCCAACGTTCGAGTGTAATCGGGTAAACTGTGCGAACACGGCGGCCATTCCGCTCGGTCAAGCAACATCTAAGTCGTGTCCGTAACAATATATATATATATATACATACATACATACATACATACATACATACATACATACTTTTTTGGGGGGCCCTATCTCAATATCGTGAAGAATGGCTTAAAAATTCTCATATCCGGAGCCAGATCTCCAAAATCGAATCAATTCTTCCTTGTCGTGCACCAAACCTACCCATAAAGTTTCCTCCGAATCAGTCAACGTTTTCAGATATCGTGCTATATTTCGTTTTTTGACCTATCTCTCAATTGTGAGGAATCACTGAAGAATTTTTCGTATCTGGATCCGGATCTTCACCAAAATCGAATCAATTCTTCCTTTTCACACACCCAACCAGTCCACCAAATTTCGACTGAATCCGTCCACAACTTTTTGAGATATCCCACTCACAGACAAACAAACAGACAGACAGACATGGGTGAAACCAACCTCTGTGCACCTTCTGTGGCAGATGTAACAACAACCGCAGTCACAATGACGATGGTGACAACAACATGTTATAAAAGATCCTTTTTTGGTACTTCACTTCATTTTACATCCTTAATGAGAATCACTGATAGGCATACAATATGTTTGTGAAGTACAACATGCTGTCTTTTGATTTAATCCATCATGGAAGCGACGGTTCTTAAATGCTGCTAATATGAACCACATTTCGAGGCCATTTTTCCCCACAGAGCAGGGGTTGGCCTTTTTCAGGCACCATGGTCCCCTTTTTGAAGCAATGTTTTATAGCCGGATGCCCTTCCTGCCACCAACCCTGTTAGTCGTCTCTTGCGACACACAGGTAATTACCAGTTCATTGGTACTCAAATTGCCGACCTCGGAAGGATGACAGGCTGAGTCAACCCCCCTGGCGTTGGTTCAGCGATTGACCGGGATTCAAACCCAGGATCCTGGGATCCCAAGCCGGCACCCTAACCGCTAAGCCAACACCAGGCCTTGAAATGCTGCTAATATCTGAAACCAAAATTGTGTTGAAGATGCCGAGTCAAGACTGGTCGAAATTTCTTCTACCTTCTAGAAGGGGCTGGAGTTCAAATTTCAGGAGTAAATGGATGCATCATAGGTAAGCTGGGACAGAGCGGCATGTCGGTTTGATACTGTAGCCACCCATGGGTCCCCCAAGCAAGACCAGCATCAGAATGTCCTTGCTCCAGCCGGTGACGTCACCGGCGGGGATCCGCGGCGCCAGAGTGGCTGGTCACGTGACCACCAAAGCGTGCCGCGCGTGCGGGTATAATGAGCTACACCTGTTGATCACGTGACCACCGAAGCACGCCTCGCTTGAGAGGCGTGGCTTTCGGTTTCGGTTTCGGTTTCTGGTTGTGCTTTATAATGCAGCCCGATAAACGGGCTTTACAGTGTTCCCGAGTTGGTTTTGAGAATAAATATCTTCTCGGACGAGTTTGTGTCTTGCCCGTCATTTCGTCCGTATCAAGCAAGAGCCCCGGCTCTTCACTGGTGACCCCGAATTTGAACACACAACCCCGACTGCCGCCGCACGGATGCGGGGGCTGCGAACGGACACGGCGAGCATGCCCCAGCCAGGGAAGCCACCTAGGCTGGTGACGCCGGCTTCTCCCGCACGGCTTCGGGCGCAGTTTCGAACGCGGTTTCGAAATGCCGGAGTTTCGGAAACGACGACGGCCATGACTATGAGGTTCGCGCACCGTGCTCGGCTCCTCCTCTACGACCGGAGGGGCGAAGCTATTCCAAGACCCTCCGAAGGCACGGCTGCTTCGTCACCTTCGCGCGCACTGACGTTGGCAGAACGGCTGCTTCGTCACCTTCACGCGCACTGACGTTCGCGGCACGGCCGCTTCGTCACCCTCGCACACCTACAACTACAACCGCAACTACTTCTCTGACCCTGCAACCTCGGGAGGCCCGCGAGGAACCTCGGCAGCCTCCCCCGAGGCCTTGCCCGGCCCCTCGGCCGCCCCCCCTGCCTGCACCCCCCATCCGACCACCCGCCACCACACCGGACCCCCCCCTGCCTGCACCCCCCGTCCGACCACCCACCACCACACCGGACCCCCCCCCCCCCCGCGACTGGCCAGGGGTCGTTTCGGTCGGGTCATTCGGACCCCCCTCAGGTTGACCTCCCTGGACCAAGTCCATTCTGGGGGGGGCGTGTGTAGCGACCCATGGGTCCCCCAAGCAAGACCAGCATCAGAATCTCCTTGCTCCAGCCGGTGACGTCACCGGCGGGGATCCGCGGCGCCAGAGTGGCTGGTCACGTGACCACCAAAGCGTGCCGCGCGTGCGGGTATAATCAGCTACACCTGTTGATCACGTGACCACCGAAGCATGCCTCGCTTGAGAGGCGTGGCTTTCGGTTTCTGGTTGTGCTTTATAATGCAGCCCGATAAACGGGCTTTAGAGTGTTCCCGAGTTGGTTTTGAGAATAAATATCTTCTCGGACGAGTTTGTGTCTTGCCCGTCATTTCGTCCGTATCAAGCAAGAGCCCCGGCTCTTCAATACTTGAAATTCGGCAACGAATGTTAAGTTCAGACATTCTGCGTTACCATTAACAGTTTCTAGAATTAAGTTGTTTGGGATGAGGGTTTCAGGTGCAGGGGATTAATGGGGAGGATATACTGGCGATAAACGTAACTAGGCGCCACTCGTCATTTAGGAAAATCTGAAGGTTGACCAGCTTTTGGGAACTTCTGTATACCGGTTTGTTTGGTTAATGGAAATTTCCTGAGAACTATTTCACGAGTTGATGAGGAAAATCTTTCTGCATTTTAAAATATCCCTCATCGTGTGCATCCATATAAAGGAGCACTCTGAATGCATCAACATGTCTGAGCAAAGATGCAAATGAAAAATGGTGATAAAAACAACCTTGGAATGCATTCCACTTGTCTTGGAAGTGAAATCATTGTTATTCCCTTGAAAGTGCTGTCTGATATTGTTATTTTGAGCTTCTATCAGTTATCACTCCCAATTAGATTCCATTAGCACATTCTCATTGATGTTGGAAGGTTATTTTCATACAATTGTGATTTGTCATCCATTTGTTTTGTCTGCTTTGGGCTCTATTTATCTGAGGATTGTTTATCTCACTGATCATCTATATCATCTATATTCTATATCATTGAAACGCTTATTTCTGAAGTTTGTAATCGGAACTTCTCTCCAGCTATTGCTCCTGTCACCCTAAGATATGTGTGATACTATGTAGTTATGACTAACCCTTCCATATAAGCATACCTATGTCTCCAAATGTCTATAAGTGTGGAATAAAAGCTGAAAAACAGTGAAAAGTTTTGAATAACCCGTGCCATTTTGTTTTACGCACAGTGAGACGCTGCACTTGATACCGAGGAGAGAAGAAGAAGACGTCCCGATGTGTGCCGGATGCGCAGCGACTCGAGAGGCATGCTACGCCTTTTAATACAAACTAGCCGAAACCCGTGGAACATCCACGGAAGGGAGGATGTGGTGTATGGATAGAGTGTACCATTATGGATGGCATAGGGGATTTGCTTGTCCGAGTAAGAGTTAGGAAGAAAGATGAGAATGAAGAGTGCGTATATGAACAACGATCGCCGACACCGGCACAAATGCATGCTCTGGATTGTCCACTCAGTGGACAGCTTGCTTTCGCCTTCGCCTGTCCAATCAGCGGACGGCTTGCTTCGCCTTCGCCCAGCAGACGCCAATACGATGGCGTCGTAAGATGGCGTCATATCGGCAGTTAATCGGATGCTTTTGGGCCCCAACGTCGCCTAATTCAGATTTTTCGAGTATGGCTGTACGTGATAAACAAAGAGTGCGGTCGTAGATCGTAAATCCATTAGTGCCGTGGGCATCGGGTCACTGGGTGCGGCGTAAAAGGGATAACAAAGTCGAGTCCTTACGCTATTATTATATAGATATAAGTGCGATCAGAAATGTAAAGGGAATACTTACCAGTAACCACACTATAAGAGACAATACTGCAGTTGAATTCAAAGCGATATTCAGGAGATCCGCCAGAATGAATGTTGGTGCCAACTGACACAATTATTTTGAGAGGAACCGGAAAGGGAGAGGAAGGGCAAGTTAGTTTGTGTGAACATAAACACTATTTATGCCCGTGATTTTCACGGGTTACCGCTAGTCTTAAAATAATTCACCAAATGTCCGTCCGTCCGTTCGAAGGTACCGCAAAAACGGCTCAACCGATCGCAACGATATTTTGGGTGGGTATTTCTGGGACCTCTGGGAGTAAAATAGGCTATGTTGTTTTTCCAATTTTTCCAAGTTTTCCAATTTTCCAGTTTTTCCAAACACGATGGAATAATATTTACCGATATGAACAGTGATGTGACTTTTGTTGAAATTCTACAAGTACTGTTTATTCTACGTACCAGGAGAGAGTAGATCGACTCCTGACGAACTCTTCCTATATAAACGTGCGGCTCCGAAGTCACATGGCAGCGTGTGCAAAGCGACTGAGAAACAGGTGTAGCGGCCGCTTCCGTGTTACAGATTCGGCGCGCACTGTTCACACATAAACGTGCGACTGAGAAAGACGTGTAGCGGCCGCTTCCGTTTTGCAGAATTCAATCTTTTTTCAAAATGGGCGCCATGTACTGTTTAGATTTTGATGATTTGCGTGTGATATGATTCAACGGGTGTTTATATGAATCGTTTAAAATAAAAAAGCCTTCAATTTCTGATAATTTGCTTTTTCATTTGGGCCTCCCAATTGAAGCCCCGCCCAGAGGGCGGGTACCGTTGCTAGTATTACTAATATAGTATTATATGTGTAATTGTTCCTTTACCCCAGGGAGGACATATTTTATCGAAATATCCAGCAATGGTGTACAACTGTACATGAATCCAGGCTTGACATGTACCTGTCCCACAGCTTCACATCTTCACATTCTACAATGTAACACTCTTCTTCAAGAATGGAAAGAAAAGAGGAGAGAAGAGGTGATGGGGGAGGGCAAATATAGGCCTGGACCATAACATATTGCATTGGAATCATCCTAACACAAATTAATGAAATCCTGAGAACTTTAGGACTTGTCAGAAGAATAATGTGAACGTGAAAATATGTATGTAAAAAAAGAATAATTCTAACACTTGCCCACATGTGTGAACTATCCAGTGATTGATTTAATTCACACTAAGAGGCAAAACAACAGCTAAACATTCACTTTTGACGCAAGACCAGAGTGGCCACAAAGTTGGTAATACCCAATAATAAAGTGCATTTCATTGTGAATGAGGAAAAAGAAGATTGATGGAGATATGGGTAACCACTTGTCCCCAGCCAAGAGAAACTGGACAGGTGAGCCATCAATATGCCATCCCTCGCGATATTACCTTTCCCTCCACCCCCAGTTAATGATTCTACCCACAGCAATGTGCTGCGTACGATAGAGGAAGAAATTGGACAATATTGTGCTACCAACAGCGTTTCTGCAACACTGGATTTACAATGTCACCTCGGCACCTGCCCTATGCTCACGAGGGACCTAAAATGAAAGGGTAGCAGGGTCGCTGTTTTTCACCTACCTCAGGCAGTGAAATGAGTCCCTGCCCTATGTGAGTCCTGCTCAGCTCAGCTGGCTCCACCTGACAGTACCTCGTATGGGCCCCTTTTCGAGGGTAACGGATCCCCATTGACTTGTGGGGAAAGCCTCCTCAGACTAAAGCTATGAGAAGAACACTCAGATATCAAACGGCACCTGTAGGTCAGCCTGCGCTACATCGTGCGCTACAGCGCTACATCGTGGATGAATGTGCCCATTTAGGCATCACTACGCAGCATCTGCAGACAGCTGTGTCCACCATGGACATCAAGGGACATCATTATACCGATGACCTGGCCAGTCTGCTGAACTTATGCGCATCCGACTTCACGTTGCATTTACTGCACCTGCAGCCAACGATGCTCATAGGAATAGAGAGTGGGAGAGGGATAGCACACACCTCTATCACTATAATTGCTTCTCTGTGCAGGTTTTTCCCTTCATTGGCACCGGCTAACCTGCTCATCACCTATTTTTACCTGTACAGCCATCGCACAACGCACAATGCTTAGTGAGCATGCCAACAAAGGGAAGAGATTCGTTGAAAGCGATGACTCACACCATCATCAGCATCAGCATCATAATGACCAAAGTTATTTCTAAGTGTACACGTTGTGATACATTTCAACAAATTATATTATGGATTAGTATATACTAGTGGGGTATGCTTACACATTGTAAGCAATAACACACCGTGCTTCGCACATAGATACATCATAAATAGAAGGTTTATTACTTGCAAAATCGAAGACTTTTCAAGTATATTGGTTGGTTGCGTTTGTGGTTCTGTCTGTCTGTCTGTTTGTTACTTACCGGAAAAGATTCCGGCAAGTATGTTGATCTGTACGTTTGTCTGTCTGTTTGTTACTTGCCGAAAAATATTCCGGCATGTATGTTGATCGGTTGGTTTGCCTGTCTGTTTGTCTGTGCGCAGCACTACATCTACACCGTTGCACGTAGAATCGCCAAACTTTGCACACATATTTGTCTTGCCCTGGAATAGACTGTCCCCAATTTTTAGCTCTGTCGGCCCAAGGCCTCCATGATGACGTCATAATTTGATAATTCTACAAGTACAAAACTTCATCCAATCTAGATGCAATTTCTTGAGCGACATGTCGACATAAACTGGTGGAGAAAAAAAATAATGATGAGGTCATCGGTCACGTGGTTCGGCCGCCATCTTGGAAAAACCGAAAAACTTTGAACCTCTATATCTCCGAAAGTGCTGAATAGAAAAAATTGAGACATGGCTCATTGTAAAGAACTCTCCATGGCGAATAAAAGATGTCAATGATGATGTCATAGGTGCCTCCATTATGACATCATAATTCGACAAGTACAAAATTTCATCCGATCAAGATGAAATTTCTTGAGCAACATCAAGGAATAAATTAGTTTAGGAAACACATAATGATGACGTCATCAGTCACGTGGTTCGGCCGCCATATTTATCCAAAATGGCCGATAAAAAGTACATTTCGGCAAGTCCTCGGTCTCTGACCGATTTTTCATCTGTTTGTTTGTCTGTTTGTTTGTCACCGGCCTACAGGTCACAATTCTAAACCGATCGTCACGAAACTTCACCAAGCGGTATAGTTCGTCCCAATTGAGAAGCCTATTGTTTTTGGGGTCAAAAGGTCAACATAGGCCAAAGGTCACCAACTTTGACAAATTTCTAAAATCCTCAATTTTCATCCGATTGACTTGAAATTTGAAGAGGACTTGCATATCTGGTCACTGAATTCAAGCACCAAGTATATTTGAGGTCAACATAGGCCAAAAGGTCAACATAGGCCACATTTCTAAAATCCTCAATTTTCATCCGATTGACTTGAAATTTGAAGAGGACTTGCATATCTGGTCACTGAATTCAACCACCAAGTATATTTGAGGAAACATGGGCCAAAAGGTCAACATAAGGCACATTTCTAAAATCCTCAATTTTCATCCAATTGACTTGAAATTTGAAGAAGACTTGCATATCTGGTCACTGAATTCAACCACAAATTATATTTTAGGTGAACATAGGCCAAAAGGTCAACATAGGCTGAATTTCTAAAATCACCAATTTTCATTTGATTGACTTAAAATTCCAAGAGGATTTACATGTATGGTCATTGAATTCAACCACCAACTATTTTTGAGGTCAACATCGGCCAAAAGGTCAACATAGGCCAAGTTTTTTAAATCCTCAATTTTCATCCGAATGACTTGAAAATTGAACAGCATTTGCACATTGAGTCAATAAATAGGGAAGCTAACTATTTTTGAGGTCAAAACGTCAAAGGTCAAGTCAAGGTCAACCTTACAAAATCATCATTTTTCATCTGAAAAATCGTCACTTTTCTTCATGTTGACCCGAGCTTTGATCAAGATTATCAATTTTAATCTTGATGAAATGGACAATCTGCTGGATCAATGGAATTTTTTTTCTTGGGGGTGGGGTGTGGATTTTGCAAGCATCGTGATCCGCATGACGTCTTCTTGTTTATTACTTGCAAAATCAAAGATTTTTCAAGTATATTGGTCGTTTGCGTTTGTGGTTCTGTCTGTCTGTCTGTTTGTCTGTTTGTTACTTGCAAAATCGAAGATTTTTCAAGTATATTGGTCGGTTCCATTTGTGGTTCTGTCTGTTTGTTTGTGTTTGTTTGTCACCGGCCTAAAGGTCGCAATTCTAAACCGATCATCACGAAACTTCACCAAGCTGTATAAGTCGTCACAATTGAGAAGCCTATTGATTTTGAGGTCAAAAGTCCAATGTCATCTGGAGGTCAAATTTCTAAAATCGCCATTTTAAATCCGATTGACTTGAAAATTGAATAGCTTTTGTATATCAAGTCACTAAATTGGGAAATGAAATATTTTTAGGTCAAAAGGTCAAAGGTCAACTTAAGGTCAAATTTTAAAAATCATCCATTTTCATCTAAAAAGCCGTCAATTCTCCACCGATTGACTTGAAAATTGACCAGCATTTGCATATCGGGTCACTAAATTGGGAAACATACTATTTTTGAGGTCAAAGGTCAATTCAAGGTCAAATCTTTAAACTCATCAATTTTCATCTAAAAAGCCGTCAATTCTCAACCGATTGACTTGAAAATTGAACAGCATTTGCATATCGAGTCACTAAATTGGGAAACATATTATTTTAGGTCAAAGGTCAACTCAAGGTCAAACTTCCAAAATCATCACTTTATATGAAAAACCGTCAATTTTCATCCGATTGACATGAAAATTTAACAACATTTGCACATTGAGTCACTAAATAGGGAAACCAACTATTCTTGAGGTCAAAAGGTCAAAGGTCAACTCAAGGTCAACCTTCCAAAATCATCATTTTTCATCTGAAATATCGTCACTTTTCTTCCTGTTGACCCGAGCTTTGATCAAGATTGTCAATTTTAATCTTGATGAAATGGACAATTTGCTGTATAAATGGAATTTTTTTTCTTGGGGAGGGGTTGGGGGTCGTATTTTGCAAGTATCTTGCTCTGCATGACGTCTTCTTGTTACTTGCAAAATCGAAGATTTTTCAAGTATATTGGTTGGTTGTGTTTGTGGTTCTGTCTGTCTGTTTGTCGGTCTGTCTGTTTGTCTGTTTGTCTGTTTGTTTGTCACCGGCCCACAGGTCACAATTTTCAACCGATCTTCACGAAACTTCACCAAATGGTAGAGTGGTTAAAAGCAAGAAGTCTATTGTTTATGCAGTCAATAGGTCAAAAGTTCAACATAGGCCAAAGGTCACCAACTTTGCTAAATTTCTAAAATCCTCAATTTTCATCCGATTGACTTGAAATTTGAAGAGGACTTGCATATCTGGTCAATAAGTTCAACCACCAAGTATTTTTGAGGTCAACATAGGCCAAAAGGTCAACATCGGCCAAATTTCTAAAATCCTCAAATTTCATCCAATTGACTTGAAATTTTAAGAGGACTTGCATATCTGGTCACTTAATTCAACCACCAAGTATTTCTGAGGTCAACATAGGCCAAATGGTCAACATAGGCCAGATTTCTAAAATCCTCAATTTTCATCCAATTGACTTGAAATTTGAAGATGACTTGCATATCTGGTCACTGAATTCAACCAAAAATTGTATTTTAGGTGAACATAGGCCAAAAGGTCAACATAGGCCAAAAGGTCAACATAGGCCAAATTTCTAAAATCCTCAATTTTCATCCAATTGACTTGAAATTTGAAGAAGACTTGCATATCTGGTCACTGAATTCAACCACCAAGTATATTTGAGGTCAACATTGGCCAAAAAGGTCAACATGGGCCACATTTCTAAAATCCTCAATTTTCATCTGATTGACTTGAAATTTGAAGAGGACATGCATATCTGGTCACTGAATTCAACCACCAAGTATACTTGAGGTCAACATAGGCCAAAAGGTCAACATAGGCCAAATTTCTAAAATCCTCAATTTTCATCCAATTGACTTGAAATTTGAAGAGGACTTGCATATCTGGTCACTGAGTTCAACCACATATTGTATTTTAGGTAAACACAGGCCAAAAGGTCAACATAGGCCAAATTTCTAAAATCACCAATTTTCATTTGATTGACTTGAACTTCCAAGAGGATTTATATATATGGTCACTGAATTCGACCACCATCTATTTTTGAGGTCAACATAGGCCAAAAGGTCAACATAGGCCAAATTTTTTATATCCTCAATTTTCATCCGATTGACTTGAAAATTGAACAGCATTTGCACATTGAGTCACTAAATAGGGAAACTAACTATTTTTGAGGTCAAAACGTCAAAGGTCAACTCAAGGTCAACCTTCCAAAATCATCATTTTTCATCTGAAAAATCGTCACTTTTCATCCTGTTGACCTGAGCTTTGATCAAGATTGTAAATTTTAATCTTCATGAAATGGACAATTTGCTGTATCAATGGAAAACTTTGGGGGGGGGGGCGTATTTTGCAAGTGTCATGCACCGCATGACGTCTTCTTGTTTGTCTGTTTGTTTGTCACCGGCCTACAGGTCACAATTCTAAACCGATCGTCACGAAACTTCACCAAGTGGTATAGGTCGTCCCAATTGAGAAGCCTATTGTTGTGGGGTCAAAAGGTCAAAAGGTCAACATAGGCCAAAGGTCAACATAGGCCAAATTTCTAAAATCCTCAATTTTCATCCGATTGACTTTAAATTTGAAGAGGACTTGCATATCTGGCCACTGAATTCAACCACAAGTTATATTTTAGGTGAACATAGGCCAAAAGGTCAATATAGGCCGAATTTCTAAAATCACCAATTTTCATTTGATTGACTTGAAATGCTAAGAGGATTTACATATATGGTCACTGAATTCAACCACCAACTATTTTTGAGGTCAACATAGCCAAGTTTTTAAAATCCTCAATTTTCATCCGATTGACTTGAAAATTGAACAGCATTTGCACATTGAGTCACTAAATAGGGAAACTAACTATTTTTGAGGTCAAAGGTCAAAGGTCAACTCAAGTTCAACCTTACAAAATTATCATTTTTCATCTGAAAAATCGTCACTTTTCTCCCTGTTGACCCGAGCTTTGATCAAGATTGTCAATTTTAATCTTGATGAAATGGATTTTTTTTTCTTGGGGGTGGGGGGCGGATTTTGCAAGCATCGTGCTCCGCATGACGTATTCTTGTTTATTTATTTATCGTATACAGAATCGAGGCTCGTGTAAGAGCTAACACATTAAACATGAAAACATGCACAGACACATAAAACATACAATAAAGGGAGCGGGAGACAAGAGGGAGAGACAGGGAAGCACACAAGCACAACAACAGTAGAGAACAGGCACGTCGGTAGCTCTGTGGAAGGTAGAGGGGCTGGTGCTCCTGCCTCAAGGGAGAGCAGTACTCCATCAAGCTGCGGATAAAAGCTTTGTATGTGGTGAGGACCTCAGAATGGGGCTGGGGGGAGGGGGGGAGGGAGGGGTACACGGTATAAAGCAAATGAACACTCCTAGGAATTTCAGGAAAGAAGTTGGAAATTGAAAGAGGTGGATTTTGGGTGTTTTAACAGGGGTAGAAAAGATCAAGGTTTGGATGGGGGAAGATAAGAGATGGTGGTGAACAGCTGTTTTGAAGACCTTGAGGGAGGAGTGTGGAAGATTGTTCCAGAGGCGGGAGAAAAGAGGAAAGAAAGAGTGAAGGTGAGCAGAGAGTATTGATTTTAGCAATTTCACCAGAAGAGGGTTGTTGACAGATCTTGTGCGTCCTGCAGGAATATTTTGGGGACAGAGCACAGACAGAGCTGAGGGAGCTAGGCTGGAGATGAGTCAAGAGCTGGGGGAGCTTCTCCGCGGAGAGGAGAAGACAGAAAGACCACCAACCTGCCTGCGGTGATCGAGTGAAAGGCCTTCAGAATCAGCTTCATCATGGGAGATTCCAATGATTCTGAATGCTTTCGTTTCAACCATGTGAAGCCGAGCTAGGTGTGAGGCAGGAGCACCAGAGGGGGGAACAGTATTCCATCGAGCTGCAGATGAAAGCCTTGTATGTGGTGAGGAGCTCAGGTGTGCCAAGAAAGGACTTTGCATGACGGAGGATGCCCAGTCGGCAACTGGCTTTGGAGGCCAGATTTGAAATGTGGTTTTCAAAAGGAAGAGCAAATCCTTATGATTATAGGCAAGCATTACCGACCTCCTGCTGGATATTGTAAGGCAAGCAAGCATTATGATTATCGGCAAGCATTACCGACCTCCTCCTGTCTCGACAGACTACGATCGATTGTAGCACACGTTTATTGACTTTCCCGATACAGGCCCGATTCACCATAGCGACATCTGAGCTGGGTCGTAACTTCCGGAAAAACCGAAATAAACCCGCGGTCACGGTGTTGGGATACAACGGTGAATATTAGCAGCTTCATACATGACACATATCAATTAAGTTTTTTTGTTTTTTTACGGATGCATTTTGGTTTTTTAATGTACATTTTCATTTGCGGATGCTTTCCCACAATTTTGTGATTTTTCCTGGTGTATAATCCACGTCTGCGATGTCCATCGGCACGCCTAATTTCAGCTTTCTATGTCACCTGGAAGGTACCACACATTAATATCAGTCAGTCATTGAATCAATGAGTGGTTAGAATGAGCTTTATATATTAGATTATACCATATATAATGATGTATCTTTTTTTTTTTAAGTGTCACATAATCATGTTGTTGTGCTGTTGTAGTTTACATTGTATTTCCACACTGCAGCCGTTTATAATTTATGCAATTTCATTCCATGCTTAAGGCAAAAAAAGGTGAAATTTTGAAAAGGGGTGTCGACATTCTATAGGCACTGTACAAGTGAAAGTCAGGAAGTTCCCAAGTTCCCAAGTGAAAGTATAGGCACAAGTGAAACATTGAATTGAAACAACGTAACACACACTGTGTGTATATATATATATATATATATATATCGATCACACACCACGATTCTGAAACGTGAGTCCTTTTGGATACACAAACTTCGGACAAAAATCCCTCATGGCATAAATTTTGATGACTAAAGCATGTTCCTACATCAACCCAATCAAATTATTAACCGTAACCCATTCATTCATTCTTTCCTTCATTCATTCATTCATTCTACCTTTATATGTCATTTATATAAATATATAAATATATTATATGAATATAAATGGTATATGAATATATGCTTGTGTGTTTATGTATGTATATCTCTATATTTGTATATGCACGTGCACCGGAACTGTAACGCAAACGGTAACTGGGAGGTGCGCTTCACTTCCGTTGAACTTGGGGCCGGTGAGTGAACTTTGGCGTGGCTCTTCCTTTTGTATGCATTTTCTACACATATCACCCATCTTACACACATCACTATACATACTTGACTGATATACATGCCGGCTGTTTTTGTAGACTCAGCGGGAGACCTTTGTTGGTCGAAAGCTTGTCGACAATTAAAGATCGACGTCCTGAAGCTACGTCCGCGTCTGATTTAATCTCCCGATTATTTATTTAATGCAAATGAGACGCCCTGCTCATACTGTGGAGTTTCTACTATTTCTCACAGATATATATATATATATATATATATATATATATATATATACATACACTGTGTGTATATATATATATATATATATATATATATATATATATATATATATATATATATATATATATATATATATATATATATACTGTGTATATATATATATATACTGTGTATATATATATATATATACTGTGTATATATATATATATACTGTGTATATATATATATATACTGTGTATATATATATATATACTGTGTATATATATATATATACTGTGTATATATATATATATACTGTGTATATATATATATATATACTGTGTATATATATATATATACTGTGTATATATATATATATATACTGTGTATATATATATATATATATACTGTGTATATATATATATATATATACTGTGTATATATATATATATATATACTGTGTATATATATATATATATATACTGTGTATATATATACGTATATATATATATATATACTGTGTATATATATATATATATATATATACTGTGTATATATATATATATATATATATATATACTGTGTATATATATATATATATATATACTGTGTATATATATATATATATATATACTGTGTATATATATATATATATATATATATATATATATATATATATATATATATATACTGTGTATATATATATATATATATATTGTTGTGGAAATGAGAATTGTGTTTTCTTATTGTTGTAAAAATATCATCCTCCTTCCTCCAGTTGTGTATAAAGGTCAAAGGGCGTCCCTTAGTTAGGTCATATACAATCGCGTTAGCCAATCATAGATTTCCTGCTTGTTGGTAGTTATTTCCTTATTCTGTGTATTAGGTTAAGGCTTTGTCTTCCATTAACTAATACTCCATTGCACCGAAGTGGACTAAGGTAGTATCCCCTTTCAATTTCCCCAGAACCTCCATTGAAATCCCCTTTTGTCAGCCACATTACAAATTCCTCTGCGCGGTTTGCTGCAGTCCGCTGTTTCTTCGGGCTTGGGTTTTCACCGCAGCTGCTGGGCGGTTTTCACCGCGACTCCATTAGCCACGAGGTGGGCTCAGAGAAGAGGGGGGAGGAGCCGCCGAATCCAGGGCGTTGGCCGCCCCTTGTCATCAAGGGCGGAGCCAAAAGAGGCCGTGCGAGCCAACCGGCACTGCAGTAGCGACCCGGTAGGCATGCCCAGAGAGCTCGCGGAAAGAGGTGGAGGCGCGATATAAAACGGGGGCGCATGCATCAAGAAGGGAGTTCTGGAGATGAGTGAGGAGTCCACCGCAGCTGAGTCCACCGCAGCTGAGTCCACCGCAGCTGAGTCCACCGCAGCTGAGTCCACCGCAGTTGAGTTGAGCTTTGACGGCAGTTTCGACCCGCTGCTACGAAGCAACGCCGCCGTGCGAACCAGATTGAGGAGGGTCGGCGGCCGCTCACCTCGAGCCTTGCTGTTTACACGAACAGGACCCGCATCCTTCCAGCTCTGTGGACCACCTGGACCATCCTCTCCTTCCAGCCAATCGTTTCTGCCTTCATTCCCCATTTGTGTGAGTCTGTCTTGTTTGTTCTGTCCTGGGTATTAATTAAGACTGTAGGTAAGCTAGCGTTGCACTGTGTCTCCTTGATTCCTTCTGTCTTTATTTTATTATCTTTCCTTCTTCCTTGGTCCTGTAAATAATAGTAATAAATATAGTAGCATTTCCAACCCTTTTGTCTTCGTCTTCCTCCTCTTCACATCCATGTCGTCTTTGTGATTTCCCTCATTGGACACCTGTGGCACGATTTGGCCAACGTTTGAGAATCGGGTCTAGTCTTTGTTAATGGTTCAGGCCGCGGCTGCCATCCGCTCGGCAAATTAACATCTTATCCGCGGTCACGAACGGGGCTGTGCACCGGCCTTTCCGGAGGTCGCGGTACAGCTTCAGGGACCACGTCAGTCAGTAACAAACGAGGGGACTAATCCCCCCTCAAAAGGGAACCATAGGCCGACGTCGGGTTCCATAACAATTGGTGTCAGGAGTGGGATTCGAGGCCCGAACCAAATTTTTTAACATCTAAAAAAAAAATTTGGTCAAAATTTGGAGCGGCCGAGATTGCAATAACATCTAAATTTAAGTCGTGCCATGGATGGTCAAGATGATCGGATGCCGGTGGGGGAAATAGAAGAGGGGGTAGAATCGACCCAGGACCCCAGGGAAGAAGTGGGGAAAATGGAGGAGGAGAGCAAAGAAGGTGCAGTCGTGGGGGTTACAGGCACACAAAATGGCGGCCTCCCGTACGTGACGGCGACAGCCGAGCCCGCAGTGCCAATGGACTTTTGCCTATTTATGACGCATTTCATGGCATCAATGAAGGGTGACAGTAGGGGATTGGATGCAATGATGGCTACCCAGGGAATCGACATGAAAAAAAGGAGGAAGGAAGCAAGGGACAACCCGGAGGGATATCGGGAGCGAATAAACGACAGCATAAAAAAAATGGGGGAGATCGTAGAGGGCATGGGAGGCGGGAGAGGCACATCGGTGCACAGCGAGGTAAAGCAGGTCGAGAAGCGCTGGTTGAGCGAAGCGGAGCAAAGCGCGGGTAAAATGACAGGTATAGAGATCGCGACCCTGGGTATGGGGAAGCCGGCGACCGTTGAGGTAGAAGAGGGAATTTTATTAAAGCCAACGGTCATCGAGGTGAATAAAGAGAAAGCAAAAGTTGAAATTGGAGAGACCGGGGGCTTAGAAAAGCATTCGCGGCAGGGAGAGGTGGATATTGTACAAAGTCTGAATTCGCATCGTGGTGCCGTACTTGCTAATCCTTATAAAGATTTGCAGGTGTTGTTGCAGGGAGGAAGAAGAACCCCGAAGGTGAGACGGGCTGTATGTGGTGCCGGGAGATTTTGTAAGAGGGGGTTTGGCGCGAAGAGAATTGTCGCGCGATTGGGATCGATATGGCACCCGGGCATTGGTGAAGGGTCCGGTGTGAGTGGAAATGGCGCGCTGGTGAAAAAAAAGTGTGCATCGGGGAATGAGCGTGTTACGAAGCGCGAGTGTGAAACCGAGTGCGAGCGAGAATGCATGTCAGAGTGGACGGAGTGTACGTGCGAGGGTGAGAGTGACCCAGAGAGTGAGTTGGTGGTAGCGCGAGTGCGAGAGAGCACATCGGAGCACGAGTGTGAAACCGAGTGTGAGCGAGAATGCACGTCAGGGTGTACGGAGTGTGACACAGGGAGTGAGAGCGATATGGAGTGTACGTGCGAGGGTGAGAGTGATCCGGAGAGTGAGTTGGTGGAGGAGCGGGTGCGAGGATGCATGTTTGGGATGAACGGTGAGAGTGTGCGAGAACGCACACCTGAGTTGGTTGTGGCGCGTGTGCAGGAGGGCACATCGGAGCGCGTTAGTGGGTGGATGCAAGAGTGCACGCCCATGGTGAGTGTTGCGGAGGACGTAACGGAGGAGAGGTGTGGAACGCAGTGTGCGAACGGCGAGTATGCGCAAGAGGCGTGGTGTGTAACAGGGAGTGCGGTGGTGGAATGGACGGAGTGTGTGGGATGCACTGGAGGTGCCGAGACGCCAGGTTTTGTGAGTGTGAAACGGGTCGCGTATGCAAGTGAAGCATCGATGTTGACCGGGTTAGCAGCTAGGGCGACGGATAGCGGGTGCTCGGTGCGCGGAGCGCTTTGTTGGATGCGAAGCCTCGCGCGGGGTGCGCTTTGTTGGATGCGAAGCCTCGCACGGGGTGCGCTTTGTTGGATGCGAAGCTTCGTGCGGATCGATGCTGCGTCGCCCCGCTTCGGAGCGTCGCGCACGATTCGGGGGTGGCCCCGCCCTGCACGGTCGAGTCCGGGCCTTGTCGGGCGAGGCGACCAGTCCGGTTCAAGGGCGAGTAGGAGGAAGCGGATGGTGCCCCCTTGTGGGGGCAGAGTTCCGACCGGGCGAGATTGAGCCAGCAGGCCCGGGACCGCAAGGTGCCGCGCCGAGATGGTGCGTGGAATCTCGGCCCGACCAAACCACCTCCCTTGAACCGAAAGCCGGACGGATTCAACCTGCAGGCAACCAAACCACCCAAATTCATTGCTCGGCTGCCGAGTTTAATGATGTCATGACGCACCGAGGCTAGGATAGAGCGGACTGTGATGATGGTGATAGTGTTTTTGGATTCGAAATTTTGGGATAGGGAATTTGTAATTGGAAATTTTTGATTGGTTGAAATTCGATGGGCCAAATGTGGTAGTGAGAGATGCCCGATGTGGTGGGATGGCAACTCTGCCATCCCTCACAGTGGGGGCAAAGAGCACTAGTTATGGGGTTGGCAGTGAAAACTAGCCCGGGAGGGTTAGGATATAGTGTGTAGGGACCTAGAGATTGACCATAGGTAACGGTAAGGTTAGGTAGTGACAATGATACCTGTAGTGGGGACGCAGGTAGATTAGTTTGGATTATAATGACGAGGGAGCGCAATAGTTTAAAGGGGCAACTGGGAAGCGCAAGTTCCAGAGGGGAGTAGTTAGATGAGATGATGCCATGTGTGTGAGGATCGAAAGTGTATTGAGCAGGGTATGAGTAAATGATTGTGATTGTGAGTTGTATTGAGATTGCACAGGTGTGCAACTGAACAGGTGTATGGAGCAGTGTATGAGTGAGTGATGGTGATGTGTGTTGTGTTGACCAAATGGTCCAGGGAGGAGGAGGGTGCAGGTGGCACCAGGTGAGATTGCACAGGTGTGCAACTGCAGGTGTATGGAGAATGGTTGTGTGGAATACATGGAGTGTGGAATATATGGAGTATGGAATGGATGGTCGTGGAGTGAGTATGGTGGAAACTGTGGAGTGGAGTGGATGGTGCGAAGGTGTGGATGGGGGAAAGGAGGATGGACCCCCATCACGAATACCCGGGGAGGGTAGTTTAAGCGTTAGGTAGAGGGGACAGGTAAATTGTGGTTGAATATTGGCATCTGTGATGCATGTGGAAGAATGGAGTTTGGATGGGTGCATTAGTGACGTGGAAATGGCTGGGCGTGTAGCCTGTTAGTATGCGTAGTTGATTGGGCACTCCACCACTGTGAGGATGTCGGCCAGGTGAGGCCGCAGGTGTGCTCTGGGAGCCGGTAGAGTTGTGGATGGGGCCCGAGGATCTGGAGGATGGACCCGCGTAGCCCAGTGCCAGAGAGGGCACCGAGGGGGGTAAGCGCCAAGGAGGGCCTTCCCCAGTTAGATAGGTTAGGGTGAGGAGCTAGGTAAGCTCGGGTGGCAACTACAGTGGTGGAGGTGTGCAGGTGGGTAGACCTGCTGGGAGAGCTACATGACTCAGCCCAGAAATTGTGCAAGGGCACCGGGAGATGAATCGGGGGAGTGAGACCTCAAATTGAGAAGCACCACAGTTTGGTCAAGGGGAATTGGTTCTTAGAACCCATAGTGTAAGTTGGCCAATGGATTGGCAGGGAAGACCCCAGGTAGTGTAAAGTGTGTTAATGTCAGTTAGAGGATAATTAGGATGGAAATCTCCTCGCACCATCTACATCCACTCACCTGTGGTGACAGGACTCCACACCATGCCATGTTTTTATTATTTTATTGTGCAAATGTTTGGAATGTGAGACGCATCATGACGTGGGTGTGACATTGTGCTTTGTGTTCCATCTCTCCCTCCTTATGAGGATTGATGATGAATTGGTGATGGCAAATTTTGAAGTAGTGGGAGTGAAGACGAATTTGGTATAGGGGAAATATGGGGAAGACGAGACAGTAGTGACGAATTTGTAATGTGTAGATTTTGTAAATATGGAGTAAGGGCAAGGGTAGAGTAGGTGACAGGGGGGGTGACATACGGTAGGGACGAGCTTTTCTCTGCTCCGTCTCCAAACGCACCTCGCCTTGCATTGCCTTGTTTGATGTGTACCCTTGTGACCTTACCCCTCGCTCACCTGTCTTTCCCCCCCCCCCCCCTTGTCTCCCACACGAGGACTGTGCGCCACTGGGCGCCGAGGGGAGTGTGCGGGAGTCCGCCATTGTGCGCCTGAAACTCCCGGAACCAGCTGTCTGCATCGATGCACCACCTTATGGACCACATGTCTGTGGCTGAGCACCACTGATGGACCCCATGGGTTGGGGCATGGCCCCTCTGCTGGAACCGGCCATGAAGGCCCGAGATCTTGCTGGCGGACCTTGGTCACAGGGCACCGATGCCACACAGGTGAACCACAATAGTCGGCCCGGTGGGCCATAAATAAATAGAAATGGACACGGTTGTGCACTTTCATTTTATGTCCAAATAGGCCGCCAGTAAGACAATGACGAAGTTGACAACATCTGGAAGATAACAATAGCCAGCAGAGGGAACCGAAGAGCAAGACACCACCAAGGGTTTGTTGTTTTTATTTTTATTGAACTGTGATGACTGTGCACCGATTGGTGCTTGAGGGTGCTTTGGTGCGTTTTGGGTGCTTTCTGGTGCGTCGATGCAGGGCAGACTGTCTTCCCCCCAAAAGAACAATCACAGGTCCTGGGTTGCATTTTGTAAATAAAATAGCGTCGTTGTAAATAATGCGCCCCCACCGTAAATGTATAGTTTGAAGACAATTCCGCAATTCGGTTAGCTGTGGGCGTGAGTCTGTTAGGTAGGGTGCAATGGAGCAGCGGGACATATTTATTTGTGTTTTAAAACTGTCACACTCAGGGTCAGGTTAAATGTAGAGGGAACTACACCTATGTGCCACACTAAAAATAAAGGTAATAGGCCCGGGACGTGCCTAAGAGGAGGAGGGTGCAGTGTTGTGGAAATGAGAATTGTGTTTTTTATTGTTGTAAAAATATCACCCTCCTTCCTCCAGTTGTGTATAAAGGTCAAAGGGCGTCCCTTAGTTAGGTCATATACAATCGCGTTAGCCAATCATAGATTTCCTGCTTGTTGGTAGTTATTTCCTTATTCTGTGTATTAGGTTAAGGCTTTGTCTTCCATTAACTAATACTCCATTGCGCCAAAGTGGAGTAAGGTAGTATCCCCATTCAATTTCCCCAGAACCTCCATTGAAATCCCCTTTTGTCAGCCGCATTACAAATTCCTCTGCGCGGTTTGCTGCAGTCCGCTGTTTCTTCGGGCTTGGGTTTTCGCCGCAGCTGCTGGGCGGTTTTCACCGTGACTCCATTAGCCACGAGGTGGGCTCGGAGAAGAGGGGGGAGGAGCCGCCGAATCCAGGGCGTTGGCCGCCCCTCATCATCAAGGGCGGAGCCAAAAGAGGCCGTGCAAGCCAACCGGCACTGCAGTAGCGACCCGGTAGGTGTGCCCAGAGAGCTCGCGGAAAGAGGTGGAGGCGCGATATAAAACGGGGGCGCATGCGTCAAGAAGGGAGTTCTGGAGATGAGTGAGGAGTCCACCACAGTTGAGTCCACCGCAGCTGAGTCCACCGCAGCTGAGTCCACCGCAGTTGAGTTGAGCTTTGACGGCAGTTTCGACCCGCTGCTACGAAGCAACGCCGCCGTGCGAACCAGATTGAGGAGGGTCGGCGGCCGCTCACCTCGAGCCTTGCCGTTTACACGAACAGGACCCGCATCCTTCCAGCTCTGTGGACCACCTGGACCATCCTCTCCTTCCAGCCAATCGTTCCTGCCTTCATTCCCCATTCGTGTGAGTCTGTCTTGTTTGTTCTGTCCTGGGTATTAATTAAGACTGTAGGTAAGCTAGCGTTGCACTGTGTCTCCTTGATTCCTTCTGTCTTTATTTTATTATCTTTCCTTCTTCCTTGGTTATTTTGGTCCTGTAAATAATAGTAATAAATATAGTAGCATTTCCAACCCTTTTGCCTTCGTCTTCCTCTTCTTCACATCCATGTCGTCTTTGTGATTTCCCTCATTGGACACCTGAGGCACGATTTGGCCAACGTTTGAGAATCGGGTCTAGTCTTTGTTAAGGGTTCGGGCCGCGGCTGCCATCCGCTCGGCAAATTAACATCTTATCCACGGTCACGAATGGGGCTGTGCACCGGCCTTTCCGGAGGTCGCGGTGCAGCTTCAGGGACCACGTCGGTCAGTAACAAACTAGGGGACTAATCCCCCCTCAAAGGGGAACCATTGGCCGACGTCGGGTTCCGTAACAATATATTGTTGGGGTTTTGAGAACCCTGCACTTGTAAATTGTCGTAAATATACCCTTTGTAAATAATTATCTTTGTAAATACCTCCATTTCATTGTTAAGATCAAAGGTCGTCCCCTAGTTAGTCCATGAACAACACGTAGCGAACCATAAGCCCTCTTCGTAGTTATTTCATTATTATGTGTTTCAGGTAAGGCTGTGTTTCCAATAGTTTGACTCTACGTTGCATTAGTCAAATAAGATAGGCCCCATTCCGTCCATTTGCTCTCCCTCTCCAAATTGCGGTAATCTTTGTTTCCACAGTGCCCATGGTTGCTCAAATAGTCGAGCACGGGCTTTTCTTTGCTCCCGACGTGTTTGTTCAGGTTTGTCCACTCGACACGCCGGCAGTTCGGGTTTCTCTCTCTAACGCTGCTCCGTTCCTTAAGAACAAAGACCTGGTTACTGAACTAAACAAACTTGGTTCTGTCGCCTCTTCAGTTACTATGGTTCCTGTACGAGGGAAAAATAACCGTTTAAAACACGTCATGTCCTTTCGTCGTTTCGTTTACATGATTTTACCGCGTGGTGTAACCTCTTTAAATGCGGTATTGCCCTTCAAGGTCGAAGGTCACACTTATCGGGTCTTTGTCTCCACAGAGTCTCTAGTTTGTTTTGAGTATGGTCAATATGGTCATTTAAAAGACTCTTGCCCGAAAAAGTCCACGGATAGAGTCACTAGCCTGAATGGTGATGAACAGCAAGGCTCTACTGAGATCGTTGTCGATGATGTAAACAATATGGGTGGTGCTGATGCAAACCCCATTGTAGACAAACAGAGAATCAGGAACAGAACCCTCCCACCTTCCAGCGACATCAACGAGCCTGATAATAAGGTCTTGGCCGGTCCTCCAACCTACGCTGGAGCGCAACCTCCTCCTCAGCAGTTGCCTCCAGTTGAGGTAATTCCTCAACCTCCTCTGCCTTCAGAATCTTTTGAGGGTAATGTGATAAATAATTCCAGTAATCTCTGTGTGTATGTATGTATGTATGTATGTATGTATGTATGTATGTCTGTGACCGCTGTTTCTCGACAACCACGGGTCCGATATACTTTAAACTTGCCAGGTATATTGCTGGGGACCCGAGGATGTGCCTTTTCAAGGTTTGAAATTAATCGGACAAGTAGTTACCGAGCTATGTCCAAAAAACGATTCAACCAATCAGAGAGCAGCGAGCTATCACGTGTGCCGAACGTGGCGAACAGACTCTGCCTCGGACGGCACATTTGAGAGCGTATTCATTTATTTCACGTTGGCAAACTATGTTGGCGTTAAACTATGTTTTAAAACTAATTAAAACTAATTTGCGATTCATCGTAACTGCGATTTGCGACCTTCCGGACAGTGAAGACTTCACTTCCGGCAGCCAATCACAGAACGAGCCGAGCCGAGCGCGTGCGCCATTACGGTTCGTAATTCGATTTCTTCCGGAGAAAATAATAATTTCTCGATTTCTTATGCGCATTATTTCTCCCAATTCAGTCAGAGCGAAGGGCGGAAGCGAAGAGCGTTGTTTTTTTTGTTTACGGGCGTACGGGCGGGGTAGAGCGTACGGGTAGCGTTTTTTTTTTTTTTTGGCAAGGAACGGGCACCCACGTACGGGCATGCCCTAGTGTGATAAATGCTGAAAAATTATGTGTTGGCCAGATAGCACCTGAGTCTCTCCGGTGTTCTGAGGGTAGACCTCCATGTGAGGATGAGCCTCCATGTGTGTCCCTTGCTGAAGCTTGTGTTGATTGTGCCACCCCCCCACACTCCCCCCCCTCTGTGGGGAGTGGTGAGTGTGTAGGAACTAGTGATGTGTCTGTGATCGAATCCTCCATTGAGGCAGCTGAGCCTTGTCAAGGTCATGGTCAGCAGGGTGATAGTGTTGAAGTCTCAGATTGTCGTGTTGATGAGCCCGTTGCTTCGGCAATGGACTCTCAATGCAATGATTGTGACTGATGGGGGTTCTTCCGTTGCCTCACTGAGTGATGGTGAGGCCGACCTCTCATCGGAGCATGTCTGTGGAGACTCTGTCCCTCCTGCTGAAATCATGGATTTCCTACAAAAAACTTACCGTAAAAAGCGCGTGAAAATTTGCGATTTCTTTATTGACACTCACGCCTTCATTATTGGGGCTCAGGAAGTTTTCCAAAATCTGCGGCCCTTCATATTTCTGATAAATCACTGAAAAGACTGGAGAGGTACCTTGTCACAGCAAGGACAGAATTAAACCTGTAATGGCTGTGTTGCTGCCTATGTTTTTATGAACATAGCAAGCTTGAACATTAATGGTGGGCGCAGTCAGCTGCGTAGGTCCCAGACTGTGCAATTAGCCAGGAGGGAAAAGATTGATGTACTTTTATTGCAAGAAACTCGTGCCACTGCAGACTGCATGGCTGATTGGCAGCAACAGCTGATTGGCACTTGGTTTTTTAGTAATACAGACTCTGTGAGTGCGGGTATTGCTTTTTTTGTCAGTTCACGTTTGTCTGTCTCTCCCCCCCCCCCCCCGACCCCCATCTTTAAGGAAATCGTACCAGGCTATCTAGCCTCTGTAGAGCTTGAATACAATCAGCAACGATTTATGTTTGTTAACGTCTATGCTCCAAGCGATAGTACAGATAGAAGAACCTTTTAAAAATCAGTCCTTTAATTTCCTGAGACACCTCTCTTCTGACACGTTGTTTTGCTTAGGGGGTGACTTTAACTGTATTTTAAACCCAACTTTAGATAGGAACAGTGCAGAGCCACATCCAGCTTCAAGTAGGCTTCTTTCCAGTATAATTTCGCGGCATGACCTCAACGATGTATGGCGGCAACAACACCCAAACCTGCAGCAATTTAGCTGGTGTCGGGTTTTACTAAATCATCTTTCACTTGCTCGTCTTGATAAATTTTATATTCCTAACTCTGCTATCAATCTTGTGACATATACGGCTATTGTCCCTTCTGGTTTCTCTGACCATTCTTTGGTAAAACTGTGCTTTTCTTTTCCTCGTTTCAAACGCCGCACCTTGTATTGGTCTTTTAACACCTCACTTCTGAGCGATCCTTTCTTTAAATCATCCTTTGTGGTTTTTTGGGACAAGGTTGTGGATTTCCAACATCGTTTCCTAAATCTCTGTCAGTGGTAGGACTATGCTAAAGCACAGATCCGTGTTTTCTGTCAGAATATAAAACCAATTGCTCTCAAAGTAAACAATTATGTATTGATGCCTTGAAACAAGAAATTCTACGATTGTAGGAAGGTGCTGAGGTTCTTAGTGATGAAAAACGGTGTCAACTCCTCTTTGAAAAACAAACTCTGCTTCAGGAATTAATTCAAGAAAATGGTATCGGTGCCTTAGTCAGGCTGAGAGTCAATCGTTTACTGTCCTCAGACACATGTTGTAAAGATTTTTTTTAAGTTTGAGAAGACGACTAAGGCGAGCCAGCAAATGCTTAGACTTCGGGCTAGTGATGGGCATATTCTTAGTGATAATACGGAGATTGTTCATTTTGTTCGGTCTTATTTTGAGAATGTGTTTTCCTTTAAGCCCAATGATGTGCCTGCAATGCAGAATATTACGACCAATTTACCGCAGATAGATGAGCATCTTGTCTTGGATGAGGACATTATCCTCGGTGAACTTAAAACTGCGCTAGATGGCCTTGCTAATCATAAGGCTCCTGGTTTTGATGGGTTACCAGCTGAATTTTATAAAACTTTTTGGGACATGCTTGGTCCTGCTTTGCATTCAGTGTTTTTACACAGCCTGCGTGAGGGATTGTTACCCCTTAGTTGTCGACGTGCAGTTGTTTGCCTTATCCCGAAGAAAAACGATCTGCAATTGATACAGAACTGGCGCCCAATTTCTCTTCTCTGCACAGATTACAAGATTTTTGCCAAAGCGCTAGCTAACCGTGTAAAGACTGTTTTAAGCACAGTTATACATCAGGATCAATCGTACTGTGTTATGCACAGATCTATGCACGATAACATTTTTTTGGTACGAGACCTGTGGGATGTGTGTGCATTTCAACAACAACATACCGGTCTCTTTTTTATTGACCAAGAAAAGGCTTTTGACTCTGTTAATCATGAGTATTTGTTTCACATTTTAAAGCAATTTGGTTTTGGGGCATCTTTTATTTCTTATGTATCCTAATTGTATAATCACATTTTTAGCTTGATCAAAATCATTGATGGTCTCTGTTCACCTTTGCAGATTGGGAGGGGAATTCGACAAGGTTGTCCCTTATCTGGAATCTTGGACTCTCTTTCCATTGAGCCCCTTTTGATTCGTTTATGATCTTCTCTTATGGGATTTTCAGTGACTCCATCAGAAAATCCCGTTATCATTTCGGCCTATGCTGATGATGTATGTGTTGCTGTTTGCAGCAGTAATGACATTGTTCTGCTACTTGAGTGTCTACAGGTCTACTCTCAAGCATGTACAATGCAAATTAATTGGTCGAAATGCAAAGCAGTTTGGGTTGGTGATACGCCACCTTCTGCCCTTCCAATTCTCCCTATGAATTTGACATGGGGAAAAGAAGGTGTGAAATACCTCAGTGTTTATTTTGGAACCCCTGGTTTTGTCAAAAGGAATTGGGATGGTTTGCTCCACAAAATTAGCAATAAATTAAACAGATGGAGAGGAATTTTGTCGACCTTGTCTTTTCGAGGTTGTGCCCTGGTCATTAACAACCTGGTGGCCCCTCTGTTATGGCATAAAATGATTGCCTTGCAGCCACCTGCAACGTTGGTGTCGTCAATCCAAAAATGCTTACTTGACTTATTTTGGGATGGCAAACACTGGCTAAAGCCAGAGACTATTTGCCTTCCACTGGCGGAAGGGGGTCATGGACTTGTGGACATTCTTTGTCGGGTGATGGCCTTCCGAGTCTCTACAGCTCGTCGTTTTATATTTCTGGAGGCCTTGCCCTGGAAATCTACTGCAAACTGTATATTAAAACAAGCTGGCATGCTAGGCTACAATTGTGAACTCTTTTTCATGGAGTTGCAACATGTCGATGCTTCGCTGCTCCCTGACTTTTACCAAGATGTCTTGCACGTCTGGCGGTCCATTTCAGTAACTCGGCAAATGGGGACGTACAACAGTGATAGGTTCCTCCGGGAACCCCTTTTCTACAATGCCCTTTTTCCTGCTATTCCTCACTCACGTGCTTTTGTGCAACGTTTTTTGAGTGCTGGCCTTGCAGCCACCCAGTGCTTGCAGTCCCGAGCACGACTCGGGACCTTCGTGACTGTAACAGGAATAGTTGGTCTCCGCAGGACTCTTCAAGTAAGAACTGGTGTCAGATCTTTGAGGAGCGTAGCCTAGGTCCTACAGGAAATCCTGTGTTTTTAGGCACTTGGGCCTGAGCTTAACCGCCAACATTGGTGACCACTATACACCACCACAGATATGTGCTAGCTCTAGCCTGCCAGCTGATAGCGCCACATCTATCTTGTTATCCTCATCACCACTTTCCAGCAAGGATAAAAAGAGACTGTATCGTTTGTGTATTTCAATCCGGTTTTCCTCGTTACAGCCAGTTTCTTTTGGGGTTCGATGGAAAGAAAACTGCCTTCTGGGTCTCCCTCCCATCCGCAATGGTCTGCAATGTATGTTTCACCGATTGTTAAAAGAACTGGTGATATTGCTTGGAGACTCGCCCATATGGTGTTGCCCTCCAATGTTTTATTACATCGTTTTAATGAGGATAATTCAGTGGAATACCCTTTTTGTATGATTTCTGAAGACCTTTTCCATGCTTAATATGTAGATTGTGCAAGACTCTCTCCCTTCTTTGGTTTTTTATCAACTTTTTAAATTGTATGACCTTTTCTTTTTCCACACGGGTTTTTATTTTTGGAATACCAGTTAGTTACAAAAAACGCTCTGAGACTGCTCTTGTTAATTCCTTAATTTATATTGGAAAATTAGCAATCTACAAGACAAGAAAAGCAAAGCTCCTGGCAAATGCTGATATTTTATGTGATGTGGTAATTGTGTTTAAGGCTCTGGTCATGGCAAGGTTACGCTTGGAATTTTCGTTTTGCCAAATGAAAGATGATATACAAACCTTTGTGGAAAAATGGTGTGTAAAGGGTGGGTTTTGTAAACTTGATAACGGTTTGTTAAATTTTTTATTTTAGTGTTTGGTGTTTTTATTGTTGTTGTTCGGCTGCACATGTTTGGAATTGTAGTGACTTTATTATTTGCATGACTTGTGTGGTTTTCTTACCTTTATAATAAAAAAAAAAGAGCTTCAAAAGTCAAAGTCTCTCTCTCTCTCTCTCCCGCTCTCTCGCTTTGTCACCAAAGGAATTGACCCCAGCAAAGAATCTCTAATTTGAGTCTCTCTCGTTTTTGCCATTGTTTGTTTCATTTCAATTCTATTTTAACGACAATTGCCAGCTTGGAAATATAGTTGCAATTAAAGCTTTGCTCTATTTTTGCCCTCGGGTGAGCCCTGCGGTTGGTGTATTGGTACAAGCTGGAGGTCTTAGCACTGTCCTACAGTTACAATTTTATTTCCTGATGGAATGATGTCCCATTGCCCCCCCCCCCACCCCCCACCCCCCGATGATCTGAAAGACCCGCTCGCTGTGCTCCAATCGTATGGATTAGCTGAGCAAAGTAGCCATCGCAAATAATTTATTTTCTGCAAGTAAAAATTCACACCATCAATGTGCAAAGAAAGTGTTTATTAAAATACTAAAATAGATAGATTGATTTATCTGCACATGTATTAGTTGCAATTGCAATCCCCCTGCAATAACATTCAATCATCCGTGCAAACTTATAAACACACTAATATTACTTCTACAAACTGGCATGTTTGATTTGATTATACGGTTACACAAGCACGCACAGATTGTAAGCTCTTCACTCCAATATGTAACTTAGGTAATGATAAAGGGAGGTTCGATTTATTCGAAGTCTCTGCACAGAGAAATATATACATTGAAACTGAAAATCACAGAGAGACAAATAAACAGCGGAGGATGACATTGGCGACTCCTTTCTGTTGTTCATTTTTCTCGTTAACATCCAACTGGCAGTCTATGTTCCTCTGAAGTCTGGGTTACAATTAACTTCTCTTGAAGATATGTTTAAACACAGCTGGCTGAAAACTATGATTGGTGTTGCCCCACATTTTAAACTTAATTATCTTCCGGTAATTGCATGGTAGGATCTGGACCAAAGACAACTAGGAAGAGATCAAATAAGTACTCTTTAATTTCATTTCAGCAAACACACATGAAGCAAGTTCAACAAGTCTAAATGTATGTCCACATTCTAAGTACAAAATCAACAAGAAAGAGCAATCGGAGATTGCAAACCCTCGCCAGGATGTATTTTCAGTGGTTTTTAAAGCTTTTGTGTTAAAACACAAACCACGTTTAAAGGTCACGTGGCGGCCGAACCACGTGACCGATGATGTCATCATTTTTTTTTTCTCCACCAGTTTATGCCGACATGGCGCTCAAGAAATTTCACCTTGATAGGATGAAGTTTTGTACTTGTCGAATTATGACGTCATAAGCTATGACATCATCATTGACATATTTTATTCCCCATGGAGAGTTCTTTACAATGAGCCATGTCTCAATTTTTTCTATGCAGCGCTTTCGGAGATATAGAGGTGCAACGTTTTTCGGTTTTTCCAAATGAAGTTTTGTACTTTACCTATGACGTCATAATTATAAAAAAAATTCTCCAGGTGGAGTTGCACCTATTAGTCAGGTTCACTATGTTAACAAATATAATTTCGTTCAAAATTTTTGGAGATTAGCAAAACTATACATTTTTGGAATATTCAGAGCATGAGGAATCCAAAAATTAATGTTGGCATTTGCGTAGACACCTTTGCGAAAATGACACTCAGGACAGTGATGATTGATGAAGATAGTCAGGTTCACTAAGTTAACAAATATAATTTCGTTCAAAATTTTGGGAGATTAGCAAACCTATATGTCGTGAAAATCAAGCTCAGACACGACTTGACCTCTGGGTAGGTTTTAATATCATTTAGATCTGCAGTACATCCTGTAAGAATACATGCATGCAACAGGCATTAAATCAGAGCATTTCATGAGCAGCAATGGTAGTTTCAATATAACAATGGTTAGCGCAGCGCATTGTCAGCGCAGCATTTGGGGCGTACATACCATTCAAACTACTGGATAATGTCACAGTGAGTTCCGCTGAAGTGTCCGCACGCCCCGGTTGTCCCGGGTCTTATAGACGGCGCCTTCCGTAGCGAGCACCCCTGGGTTCACCTTGGTATAATTTCACTACATTCTCCCCGCCGTTAGAACTATACTGCCGCTCGGCAGGTTGCAAGCAAGAATCAGCAATAAACGAATGGGTCACGTCAATCCACGTCAGTCGGTCCACCCGTAGCGGTCGGGGCGGCGAACCTCCCTGCCAGTTCGTGTTCGGAATCTACCGGGCACGGCGTCCCCTAGCCCGGAGTCCCCCGCGTCGGAATAGCCGCCGGAGGTTGGAGTCGGAGGGGGCGCCCCTGCGCCTTCGGGCACGGGAGCGGGGGACGACGGGAGTAACAGTGGTAGTTCCATAGGGGAAGCTTCGATAGAGTCCATAGACTCGTAGACGGGTTCGTCGATATCCCTGTCGCCGTCCCCACATGGGGCAAGATGGCGTACGGAGACAGTAGACTCGCGGCCATCCGCCGTTAACACGCGAGCATGCTCGGGATTAGCCTGGAGGACCTGCACCTTGTCAACAAGGGGGTCGTACTTGCTAGCGCGAACCGCTCGTTTGAGATAGGCGGGCCCCGGTTCAGCGAGCCAGCTGGGTAAAGATTGGATACTGCCGGAGCTTCTAGGGTGGTGGAACAGTCGTTCGTGAGGAGTCTGGTTGGTGGCAGTACATAGGAGAGCCCGGATCGAGTTTAGAGCGGCAGGTAGTGACCACGCCCATTTATCAAGGCCTCGGCCGAGGGTCCGAAGGCTTAGCATGACGGCCCGCCATATAATCCCATTAAAGCGTTCGATCTGTCCATTCGCTTGGGGCCGGTACGGGGTGGTGTAGCTCGAAGCGACATTATGCTGGAGCAAGTAGCCCCTCACCTCCTGGGACAGGAACACCGCACCCCGATCGGTATGCACGTAGGCCGGATACCCGAACATAGAAAACAAATTCTGCAGGCACCGAATAACCGTGGCAGCCGACATATCTCCGCACGTGTAAGCAAAGGGGAATCGGGAATACTCATCGACGATAGTGAGCAGATAGCGAGAGTTGCTCGACATCGGCAGTGGCCCTTTGAAGTCCATTGCCAAGCGCTCCCACGGTCTAGTAGCCCTAACGAGTGTCCCCAGAGGGGGGCTATAAAAACGCGGTTTGAGTTCCGCACAGATCGCGCAATCACGGCAGATGCGGCGGATGTCCTCCATCGAGTACGGCAGATTGCCCGCGCGCACAAAATGCACGAAGCGCGTTACCCCGGGATGACACATAGTGCTGTGCAAAGTGCGCAGCCCCTCCAAAGTTACAACCCCCGCGCAAGTGGCCGGCCTCGATAAGGCGTCAGCGACCAGGTTATCCTTCCCCGGGCGGTATTTGATGGTGTAGCAGAAGTCGGCGAGTTCGATACACCAACGGGTGATTTTCTCATTCTTAATGCGCTGAGCATGTAAGGTGTCATACATAAACGCAACACTCTGTTGGTCCGTGATGATTTGGAAACTCCGCCCAAGCAGATACGGACGCCATCGCCGAATTGATTCGACGATCGCGTACGCTTCCTTTTCGACAGACGAATGCCTCCGCTCGGCGGAGGTGAGAGTCCGCAAGAAGAAAGCCACAGGGCGGCCTCCTTGGGAGAGAGTCGCCGCTATCGCATGATCCGAGGCATCACTCTCCAAAACGAAAGAGGCACCCTCGTCAATCGTCGCGACAGCGGCGCCAGCAATGTCGACTTTAAGGCCCCCGAAGGCCGCCAGGGCGGCCGGGCCCATGGGGAAAGTGTCGCAGGCCACGAGGGGGCGGAGCTTTGTGGAGAAATTTTGCACCCACTTTGAGTAGTGGGCGAACAGCCCTAGAGCGCGTTTCAGCGAAGCCCGATCGCTAGGCGGAGCCATATCGAGCAAAGGGCGCAGACGCTCCTTATCCGGAGAGACGGAGCCATGGGTCATGGTGTACCCCAAAAGGTCTACCGTGCGTAGAGAGTATTGACACTTCGCCGCATTCATGGTTAAGCGATATTTCCGCGCGACCTCGAGGAAGCGTTTCAGATTAGCGTCGTGATGCTCCTGGTCATACCCACAAACCGTAAGATTGTCCAGATAGACAAAGACATCGGTCAAATTCTCCTTCGCAACGAGGTCATCCATAGCTCTCTGAAAACAAGCGACGCCGTTCGTTACCCCAAAGGGAAGTCTCGTGAACTGGTACAACCGCTGACCCGATTCAAAGGCTGTAAAGACGCGATCAGCCCTAGAGATGGGGACTTGATGATACGCACTACGCAGATCGAGAGTGCTATAAACGGAATACAGGGCCACCTGGCGTACCAGGGCGTCCATCCCCGGTAAGGGGTAGGCATCCAGCTGTGTAAAACGATTAATCGTCTGCGAATAGTCGATTACCATATGCCGGCGGTGGGCCTCACTCCGCACCACTAAGACTTGGGCCCACCACGGTGACCTACTGTGTTCTATGATACCGTCCTTCAAGAGCAGGGCCGTTTCTTCCGCAATGAATTGCGCGTCCGCGCGAGAGTAGCGCCGCGATTTGACGGCTACAGGGGTACAATCAGTGGTCAGGTTGGGGAACAGTGAGAGTGGCTCCATGTCCATTTGAGCGAGGGCGCACACAGCGAGCGTGTCCGGCCCTCCGAAGTCTATTTCCAAACGTCCATGCCGCTTAAGGAAATCAAGTCCTAACAGAACGTCAGCGCATAAGGCCGGTAATACCATGAGATACACGTCCGGGAACGTGCATCCGTTTATCACAAGTTTCAATCGACACGCCCCTTTTGTGCTCAACCGAAGTCCCTGAGAGGCCATGAAGATCCGGCGGGTTGTCCCGAGAACCGGCCACCCATGTTGATGCACGAGTCGCTGATCAATAAAACTATCCGTGGACCCCGTGTCAATCAAAGCTTGCGCAAAAACGTCCGCGACCGTGAGCGGAATGAAGGCCTGCGCTAGGCCGGCAGACCCGGCAGGTATAGTTCCGGCCGGGCGAGAAGATCGCGCCTCGCGGGTGGATCCCACGCCGGCTGCAATCCTCTGGGCAGCGTCGGCAGGTTGGGCCTCAGCAGGAGCATTGAAGTCAGCAGTTTCATTTGCCAGAGTGGGTGTGGGTTGGTCGTAAGAGCATCCGCCAGATGGCGCTCGAGCCACGTGTGAAAGGTCTCTGCCGTCTGCAGAGTCATATGCCAAAGTGGGTGCATGTAATTCATAAAAGCTGCCGTCAGATGGGGCTCGAGTCACGTGAGAGAGATTTCTGCCGTCTGTAGATTCACATGCCAGAGTGGGTGCATGTAATTCGCAAAAGCTGCCGTCAGATGGGGCTCGTGTCACGTGCTGCGTTTGCCGCACTTCGAGAGGTGTTTCCAAAGCAGGAGCATGTCGCTTGTTTGAAGTAGGCATTCGAACGCCAGTCAAGGTCGGACGCGCTGTGACCAGTCACGTTCGCGCCATTTGTTTCGGCGGCCCGATGTATCTCTCCAAGGTCGGGCGAGTAGCCAGAGGCCCGCGAGGTGGAGAGCGGCTCTTCAAAGCAGAGCGAGGCGCCCCGTCCGGCGCTCGATCCGTTGGCTCCGCGATGAGCCCATTCAAGGTCGCTCGGGAATGCGTGCCCCGAGCGGCCTTTCTGCAGACCTTTGCAAAATGGCCCTTGGTGGAGCACAGGTGACATGTCGCCTCTCGGGCCGGGCATTCAGAGCGAGGATGCTGCCGATTTCCACAAAAATAACATTTTGCATACCGGGCAGGCCGTGGCCGGGCAGCGGCGGCAGCAGTGAGGCCGGAAGCGGAGTCCGCTTCCGGAGCTCCCAGAGACTCGGCCGTAGTGGTGGTCGAGTCCTCCTCCGTATCCTCGGCGGTCGCCCTCTCAGGTCGCGCGAGTTGCGAGGTCCCCGCCACGACTCGTGGGTGATCATATGCGGTCAATTGTTCTCGGGCATCTGTGTATACGCGTGCCAGCCATAGTGCTTCTGTAAATGTCAGCTCCGCGACCTCCAAGAGACGGAGCCGCAAGACTCCAGAACTAATTCCGGAGATGAATGAATCTCGGAGCAAATCGTCCTGCACTTGCTCGTGGGTCCGGACGTCCTGCACGCAGTCTGCCAATAGGTAGCGCAACTCCTGCGCGAAGCGATCGATCGATTCAGTCGGTTGCTGTCTCCGCTGAGAGAGTTGATGCCGGCCGTGCACAGCGCTCCGTGTCTTTACGTAGAGACGCTTCAGCTCGGCTAGGGCTGTAGCGTACGTCCCAAATTGAGAAATGTTCTTGAAAACAGAGTGATGGACCTTGGACTGTAACACGGACAGCTTTATCGCAGCGGTGGGCTCTGTCTCGTGAGCCGCAAAGTAATTCTGCAGCGTGTTGAGCCAATGAGCAAACTCCGATGCAGATCCCTCAGCTTGAGGGTCGGCTCCGAGAATCGGTACCACGATCATCTTGTGGTCAGCCATTCCGGCGATCTAAATGATATTAAATGTCGTGAAAATCAAGCTCAGACACGACTTGACCTCTGGGTAGGTTTTAATATCATTTAGATCTGCAGTACATCCTGTAAGAATACATGCATGCAACAGGCATTAAATCAGAGCATTTCATGAGCAGCAATGGTAGTTTCAATATAACAATGGTTAGTGCAGCGCATTGTCAGCGCAGCATTTGGGGCGTACATACCATTCAAACTACTGGATAATGTCACAGTGAGTTCCGCTGAAGTGTCCGCACGCCCCGGTTGTCCCGGGTCTTATAGACGGCCCCTTCCGTAGCGAGCACCCCTGGGTTCACCTTGGTATAATTTCACTACACTATACATTTTTGGAATCATCAGAGCATGGAGAATCCGAAAATCAATGTTGGCATTTGCACAGACACCTGCATGGCCGCCTTTTTGGATTTTCAAAATGGCCGCCATGAAATACATATTTTGCGCTATCTCGGGTTTCTAGTCAACCTAGAGACTTAATTAAATATGCTAATCATATGTTTTCTGGGTCAAGGAATCCAATAGAGGCCTCAAAATAGTGCTCAGGATTATAGAAAAGCAACAAACAAAGGTAATTGAAAACCATTGTCTTTATATTTGTGATATAACTGTATTACATAATACATGATATTGCAAGTCCTTTGAAGTTATAGGTATGGGTTTATAAAGCAAAAAGCAGCCTTGTTTGTATCAGATTGAACTATAAGTCCTATACACCAACGGTTGCAGAAAAAAAAATCATACTTATTCTGTGCGGACAAACAAACAAACAGACAGACAGACAAACGGACTCAAATGCAATACCCTCTCCTCAGGCGAGGGTAATAAACCTGATCACACACACAATATCTAGCCTCCTTGTTAATAACAGTGTTAATTCGTGTTAAATCTGAATAAATTCTTCCTGATAATTTGGAATTCAATCTGAAATTTATTTTTGAATCCGTATTTCTAAAAGTTAGTTTAACTCTATGATATTAACTTTGGGACATTTTGTAGTTTATACAATTACAATTACATGTAGTTTTGTACAATGATATTAAATGTAGAGCTTATCTTGTATAAAAGCACTTTCCTCTTGGGTTCTTTGACTCATTCTTTCCCCAAATACCTTTTCAGAGCTGATTACTTAAATTGAGTTGAAAACCCCTTTGGCTAAATGTGGTGTCCCAAGTCATAAGGAGGCATTATTGCCTGACTGTTCTTGCGACCGGTTCAAAGTGAATTGGTCCTTCGTCAGTCGTGATGAGTACCACCTCCAATCTACCATTCACATGCAAAAAACACATCTTAAGACAAATCTCATTGGCTTTCTTGGAAATGCAGCTCCGACTTCAAATCCAAAATGCAATGTGCATCACCTGTTAGGAGTCCTGGGAGTTGGAGGTTATATTTCTGCCAGCCTATTCAAAGGATTTACAACTGTTTCTCACCAAGAAAATGTTGCGGGGAATACATTTCAGACTAAGTCAAAAGGGCATTTCCATTGCATTGAGAACATCAGAAAGAACACTTAAGTGCTGGCTGGCATCAATAAGTTGGTAAAACATTGAACGAAGCGACCATGCACAACTGAGACGTCTAGTTACTCTAGTATCTGTTTCTTATCCAATGGAATAAAACTTAGCAAAGATTTCCGTGCTGAGGAAGCACTGGCCAGGGGTACTATATGTCACAGGACACTGTCCTTTAAATGTGGACCAAAAGCTGTCTCATCTGCATTCAAGTTGTAGATGTTAAAGATCCAGCAGTAACTTGAAAAATAATTAACTCCTGTGTGCTATTACCCAGCAATGTCACTGCTGGTTGATCAGGAATCTGGACCCCCACTCTACCTATGGACCCACACGCTACTTTCACCTACACTCCTTTAATCCACCCAACTATGAATACACTGAAATCTGAGAAACAGAAAAGTTTCGTTTTTGATCGGAATATATATTTTAAAGATACACCACATGGCCAAAAGTATGTGGACACCCAAATATCACACCCTTATGTGATCGTTGAACATCTCATTCCAACATCATGGGCATTAATATTGAGTTGGTCCCCCCTTTGCTGCTACAACAGCCTCCACTCTTCTGGGAAGGCTTTCCACTAGATGTTGGAACATTGCTGCGGGGATTTGCTTTCATTCAGCCACAAGAGCATTAGTGAGGTCGGGCACTGATGTTGGGCGATTAGGCCAGGCTCACAGTCGGCATTCCAATTCATCGTAAAGGTGTTCGATGGGGTTGAGGTGAGGGCTCTGTGCAGGCCAGTCAAGTTCTTCCATACCGATCTCAACAAACCATTTCTGTTTCGACTTCGCTTTGTGCATGGGGCCTTTGTCATGCCGAAACAGGAAAGGGCCTTCCTCAAACTGTTGCCACAAAGTTGGAAGAACACAATCGTCTCGACTCTAGAATGTCATTGTATGCTGTAGTGTTAAGATTTCCCTTCACTGGAACTAAGGGGCCTAGCCTGAACCATGAAAAACAGCCCCAGGCCATTATTCCTCCTCCACCAAACTTTACAGTTGGCACTATGCATTCGGGCAGGTAGCGTTCTCCTGGCATGCACAAAACCCAGATTCGTGCGTCGGACTGCCAGATGGTGAAGCGTGATTCATCACTCCAGAGAACGCGTTTCCAATGCTCCAGAGTCCAATGGTGGTGAGCTTTACACCACTCCAGCTGACGCTTGGCATTGCACATGGTGATCTTAGGCTTATGTGCGGCTGCTCGGCCATGGAAACCCATTTTATGAAGCTCCCGATGAATAGTTGTTGTGCTGATGTTGCTTCCTGAGGCAGTTTGGAACTCGGTGGTGAGTGTTGCAACTGAAGACAGACGATTTTTTTCGACATGCTTCAGCACTCAGCGGTCCCGTTCTGTGTGCTTGTGTGACCTACCACTTCGTGGCTGAGCTGTTGTTGCTCCTACACGTTTCCACTCCACAATAACAGCACTTACAGTTGACTGGGGCAGCTCTAGCAGTGCAGAAATTTGACGAACTGTCTTGTTGGAAAGGTGGCATCCCATGGTGGTGCCATGTTGAAAGTCACTGAGCTCTTCAGTACGGCCTATTCTACTGCCAATGTTTGTTCATGGAGATTGCATGGCTGTGTGCTTGATTTTATATACCTGTCAGCAATGGATGTGGCTGAAACAGCCGAATCCACAAATTAGAAGAGGTGTCCGCATACTTTTGGCCATGTAGTGTATCTCTATCACATGTGAAAACTAGAATGACGCTCGGCATAGCACAAACCCCGCCAGGCTGAACAGTTTACGTTTTGTATCCCACTGATAAGCCGGATCTGGATTCGGATCTGAACCAAAATGTAATCACCTTGTTCTTGTTACCTAAACAACTCATCATCCAAGTTTTGTCATAATCCATCCACAAATTTTTGAAATATCATATCATTTTAAAAATATCTTTTTGAAAAATTATAAAATCATCGCATCTAGATCCGGATCATCACAAAAATTGAAGCAATTCCTCCTTGTCACATACCCAACATGTCCACCAAGTTTCGTCCGAATCAGTCCACAGCTTTTTGAGATATCCTTCTCACAGATAAACAAATGGGCAAACAGATAGGTACAGACAGACAAACAAGAGAGGAAACATAACCTTCGTCCACCTTTGTTGTTGGACATAATGAGGTGTGCTGTGATGATGGAAGTTGAGGAAAATTTTCTCTCCAATGCCACAACTTTATAACAGCCTGATAAAAGCAGACATTGACCTCAATTTTGTTGTCAACTTTGCAACGATACGAGAAGGCTATGCAACACCTGATGATGGAAGTCAATGTCTCTTGGCATCAGGTGCCAGGTGACTTTCACCCAAGATAGAAAGTGTGACCACCGCAGGTCACAATACATTTTTTCAGGTGTCCTTTTTCCTGGTACCTTAAGGCCTAGGCCACCTGTGCTAATATTCTCCAAAATACTGTACATTCTTCCCTCCAACTTGCTCCATCACCACTCGCTGCTGTGCAAGTGTCACCATTGGCACTGATGTTTTTCCACGATCCTGGACCTGGCTGTTACACAAGCCTTGCCTGATAAGAATAATAATTTTTCCTGCAATCAATCACCCATGCTCACTCTATTCAGTGCACCCAGCGGAACGATTATTCAACAAAGAGGTAGTTTTGAACTATGAGAATTACTGTATTGTGATATTTCACAGAAAAAAAAAGTGAGGCATTATTTTTTTGACTTGACTGTCATTAAGATTTGAGTGAGAATTTTTTTTTTAATGATATCAATAAAGGCTTTGTGCATCACATCCACCACAACTCACAACCTCACAGAACCCTGTCATATCTTATTTGAGGAATCCATATAGTATCCTGCGGCTGGCTAGCAAGATTACAAGGCTTAGTACGAATGGAAGCAATTCATAGCTGCTAAGCTGATGAAATAATTATAGCGAAGCGATAAACTTTTTGAGTCGCATTGGAGCGAACGTTTGGATTTGGATATGGCTGCTGAGATGGCTGGCGTGTGGCATTGTAATTAAAATTGTTGCCTCTGAAAGAGCAGCGGGGCCTATTTCATCCTTGAGCCCTTGTGCTTTGACTTGCGAGCTGAAGCAATGGATTGCACCTGCAGGATTTGCCTGTTTTGGCAAAATGGTGATGAATATGTCTGCAAAACACCGCCAGGTACCTTGTGTGTCATAAACACTGATTGTCCTGGCCTACTGTGTATGATTATGGCTTTTCCCCAACAAGATAGCAACTCGTAAAGCAATGTTGTGGCTTAAATCTCATGATACGTTTCTATCCACAATTTGGTGCTCACGGGTCGTATGGGCTGTTCCTTACGGTGAGAAGAAATGCGCGTTCCTTGTTCGTGACCTGACACCTCAGCCTCCAAAGTCTAGTTGGGATGTGCCAAGTTCACATTTCAAAAGCCATCGCCTTCGCATCACGGTGGCTTCATCTTGCATTAAATAATCTGATTATTTGCAACAGTTACTTTTGCATTTTGTGTAATAAGCTTTTGTGTAATAAGTATTTTTAGTAACGGCTTTGGTATTTTGGTAGCCTTTTGCAGTAAAGTTGGTATTTTTAGTAACTACTTTGGTATTTTGGCAGCATTTGGCAGTAAAGTTTGTATTTTTGGTAACTAATTTGGCATTTTGGTAGCCTTTGGCAGTAAAGTTGGTATTTTTAGGAATTACTTTGGTATTTTGGTGGCCTTTGGAAATAAGTTGGTATTTTTCGTAATGCCTTTGGTATTTTGGTAGCCTTTGGCAGGAAAGTTGGTATTTTTGGTAACTACATTGGTATTTTGGTAGCCGTTGGCAGTAAAGTTGGTATTTTTCGTAATTCCTTTGGTATTTTGGTCGCGTTTGGCAGAAAAGTTGGTATTTTTAGGAACTACTTTGGTATTTTGGTAGACTTTGGCAGTAAAGTTGGTATTTTTAGTAACTACTTTAGTATTTTTGGTAGACTTTGGCAGTAAAGTTGGTATTTTAGGAACTACTTTGGTACTTTGGTCGCGTTTGGCAGAAAAGTTGGTATTTTTAGTAACTACTTTGGTATTTTGGTAGACTTTGGCAGTAAAGTTGGTATTTTTAGTAACTACTTTGGTATTTTGGTAGCCTTTGGCAGTAAAGTTGGTATTTTTAGTAACTACTTTGGTAGCCTTTGGCAGTAAAGTTGGTATTTTTCATAATGCCTATGGTATTTTGGTAGCCTTTGGCAGTAAAGTTGGTATTTTTTAGAATGCCTTTGGTATTTTGGTAGCCTTTGGCAGGAAAGTTGGTATTTTTCATAATGCCTTTGGTATTTTGGTAGCCTTTGGCAGTAAAGGCTTTGGTAGCCTTTTTTGGGCTACCTCCCTTTGGTAGCCTTTGGCAGTAAAGTTGGTGTTTTTGTAATGCCTTTTGTATTTTGGTAGCCTTTGGCAGTAAAGTTGGTATGTTTTGTAATGCCTTTGGTATTTTGGTAGCCTATGGCAGTAAAGTTGGTATTTTTGTAATGCCTTTGGTATTTAGGTGGCCTTTGGCAGTAAAGTTGGTATTTTTCATAATGCCCTTATTATTTTAGAAGCATTTGGCAGGAAAGTTGGTATTTTATTTTAGTGCCGTCATGTGTAATTCAGGCTGGGGGAACACTCATTATATATTAAAGATGTCAGTGTCAAAATGAGGATATACAATTAAGTGAACCACCTGGAAAACGAAGGATCTTTTACAATACATTATTGTTGTTGTTATTGTCACTGTTGATTGTGCACACTTTCCATGTACTTTTCTGTGTACAAAACTATGATCTTTTCTACACCAGTTAAACCACTCCCCACCGCTATTCCCCCAAATTTTCAGCTTTTCCTTCCTGAGAGTTTGCTTCTTTGTCCACCTTCTGCATTATCCTCTACCCATTATCCTTACGCGAGTCCATTGTTTGGCCATCCAAATCGATTTTGTCCCTCGGCCCTTCTGTTGGCATTTCCACATTCTCTTTCTGCTGTTCCTTTTGTTCTGTTGCGTCCTGATCCGTTCTGTGTTCCAGCTTTTCCTTGAGCCTTGACTCTGTATACAAAAAAAACTTTACATTTCTTCGTTTATCATTAGCTTAACTGGAACCACTTTCCAGGGAGCTTTTGCGACGGCACGTCGTCCGTCCGTCAGTCCGTCCGTAAAGCCGCTGTCACACCTTGACGTTTTAGCCAGCGTATGCCGACGTATGAAAAATTTGGCGAATACGCTGGCACACGTCGAATACGTTATGGGTAAGTTTTGTATACGTTAAGAGCACGCTGAAGCACGCTGGCATACGTCGTAGTAAGCTGAGCTCGTCGACAAATTTTGTGCATGCACAACATTTGTCAACGTATGCCAGCGTATGACTCACACGTTCCGCATACGCTGGCCATAAGTTGTAGGCACGTTAGGCGATCGTTGACACACGTCGACACACGTTACTTGTAAGTTACTCATAAGTCGAAATACGTCGAGATAATGTCTAGCGTACCCGAAACTTATTTCTAACCTATGAGTAACGTGCTTTGAACCTATGTGTAACGTATCTCCAACGCATATTGACGTATGTAGACGTATTTGACGTCTTCCGGACGACCACAGAACTTACTGAACGTGTTTCTAACTTACAGCTACCGTATAAAGGCGTATTGGCAGCGTTTAGGGGAATTGGTATAAATGGGGTTCACAGGAGGAACCCGTCAGTGTTCCAGACTCCATGGTGAGCAGATGTCCATGTCATCCGAGAGATGGAGGATCCGGCAAGGCTGAGACGAGAATACCTACTAGCTGTCCTCCAACATCAACATGACCTCATCGATTTGACACTGTACCAGTTGCGTGCCAATAGAGCCAGGAGAAGAAGAGGTGAACGGAGGAGAAGGAACTGGGTGAGACCATGGATCGGGAGGCGACGGCAGTTTGGCATGTATGACCAGCTCATGGTGGAACTCCGTAACGAGGACCATGCATCCTTCACCAACTTCCTGCGTATGCCCCCAGCGATGTTCGACGAGCTGCTAGCCAGAGTGGGTCCAAGGATAACCAAGCAGTACACCTTCTACAGGGAGCCGCTTGAGCCTGGCATGAAGCTGGCACTGACTTTGCGTCACCATGCCTCTGGAAACAAGTATGCCTCGATGAAGTTCGGATGGAGGGTCCCTCACAACACCCAGTCCCTAGTGGTCAGAGAAGTCTGCGGCCACGGCCACGGCCAGGAGACTTCTTGGCAGCATTCTTCGAAGTTTTCTTCGGCATGACGGTGATGTTGACACTTCGATGTCTAGTGCGGTTATGATTTGAATCGTCGAGCGGCAGCCTTTTAATAGGCTATGCCACGTGATCGTCGGCGATACGCTGCCGCGCTATGCATAAGTTAGACTATCGCTGGGCATAAGTTGTGAACGCCGACAACACGCTAAGCATTCGTTGGTATAAGTTATCTATAGGTTATCGAAACGTTCTGTGTACGTTACTAATACGTTATGCATACGTCCAACTCGTTATGAATACGCTATTATACGCCCAAAACTGAAAAAAAACATCGATAGTTCAGCGAACGCCAGCGTTTTAGATAAATTTTGATACGTCGGCATACGCTGGCTAAATCGTCAAGGTGTGACAGGGGCTTAAACACTTGCAACCTCTTCTCCTAAACCGCTGAAGGGATTGTGACCAAATTTGGCACAAATGATACTTGTTATGCTCTGACTAAAGTATTCATGGCATAATAAGTCGGGGTTTAAGGGGGTCTACGGGTGAGGGGGGAGGGGTTGCCCCCCAAAATAGGTATTTGTCTTCTTCTCAGAAACTACACAAGCAATTCCGATGAAACTTGACCACAACCTTCGTCACCCGTGATGTACTGAAGTTTGTTCACGCCATGAAGAAAATCTAAGTCTGAGGAAGTATACTGGGGTCAAAGTGGGTTCCAGGTTTGACCCCCCAAAATAGGTTTGGGGGGGGTCAAACCAAAGTTTGTTCACGGCATTAAAAAAATTAAGTCCTGAGGGGGCCTACTGGGGGGTTACCCCCAAAAATAGGCATTATTATTATATTTTTGGGTTGTTCGTCCGGCTGTCTGTGCATTCGTCCATCTGTCCAACAATGCATCTGTCTGTCCCGTGCGTCCTCTGTCCGTGCGTCCGTGATAGGTTTTCTTGACTGAGACGACTTGAAAATGGCTGAAGGGATCCAAGTCAAACTTGGCACAATGGTGTATGGTGATGTAAAGATGACCTGATTCGATTTTGGGGTCATGAGGTCAGAGGTCCCATTAGCTAAAAAAATTATGTTACTGCCCTAACTTGTGAAGCAGTGACGGTATTTTGACCAAACTTGGAATAATTATACATTATGATGAAAAGATGAACAGATTAGATTTTGGCGTCAAAGGTCAGAGATCATGTCAGGCAAAAATGTGATACTTGAAAACAACTGAAGGGATTTAAATTAAACTTGATACAAGTACGTATAATGATGTAATAATGTGGGCAGAGGCATATCGGTTGACGTCACGACGTCGAAGAATGCCGTTCCAGTTGTATATGATTTGCAAGGTGACTGTGTGACGTCAAACCATTGCTCCAATTGTCCTGCTTTTTATTTCGCCCATCCCTAAGGACGGAAGAAGAAGAAGTATAACACCAACAGAAATGTTTAGCATGTAAATTTCGCTGTGGCCAAGTGGTTAAAGCAATGGATCTTTCGCATAACACGTAATTGTTGTCGTCGTGGCTTTGGTTGTTGTTGTTGTTTGTGTGTTTCTACCATGTAGTTGTACATATTTTTATATTGCTTTGATAAATATTACGAAATAATATGAATACGCATTGCGTAGAGTGAGAGCTTTGTCGACAATAGTCAGTCGATCGAGTACGCAGCCCTCGCAAACATCTGTAGGCCGAGGCCTAGCTAGCGTAGGTTGTTTGATCTTGGGCTTAGAATTAAAATTCAAATTAATTTTATTGAATGGATAGATTGGGATAGAATGCAGGACTTACCTACTGTAGGCTATATACTATAGTCTAGACTTCTAGTTGACTGGACCGACTAGAAGTACGTAGGTCCGACTGGCAGGTACGTACTGAAATCGGTGTACCTGGCTTAAATGAAGTCGGTGTAGCTGGCGGAAAACTGAAGGCGGTGTAGCTGGCGTATCAAATATTTGTCATGTATGAAGCTGCAAATATTCACCGTTGTATCCCTACACCGTGACCGCATTGTATCCCTACGCCCCAGCTCAGATGGTGCTGCAGTTAATCGGGCCTGTATCGGCAGAGTCAATAAACGTGTGCTGCACGTAGTTTGTCAAGTAGTTTGTCAAACGTGTGCTACAATTTGACAATCGTAGTTTGTCAAGATACCTTACATGGCGACGAGGATAAACATCTAGAGTCTAGACCATGACTTCTTTCGGCCATATCGATGAATTCGACCCTCATGAGGGAGATTTTGACACGTATTCTGAGCGGTTGTCTTTTTACTTCGAGGCGAACAACATCGCGACCGAAACCCGGATGAAGGCCGTCTTCCTGTCCGTTTGCGGGGGTGAGACGTTCACACTCGTTAAAAACCTGATTCGGCCTCGGACAATTCAGGAGCTCACGAATGCAGAGCTCAAGGCCGCTTTGAAGGAACATTGTAATCCATCTCCTTCAGTCATCCTGTGTCGGTTTAATTTTTACATGTGCAGACAGCAGCAAGGTCAGTCGATCGCAGACTTCATTGCACACCTCAAAAAAATGTCACATCTGTGTGAGTTTGGGGACACGATTGATGACATGCTCCGTGATTTGCTGGTGGTTGGCATGTCCGATGACCGCACTCATAGACGCCTGCTTGCTGAGAGAAGACTGACGTTCCAAAATGCCAGAGACACCGTCATTTCAATGGAAAGTGCTGAACGCAACGCTACAAGCATCGGTGCCACTCGCTCGTCTGGTACCAGCCCTGCTGTGAATCGGTTGGATCATGATCAGCCAAAACGTTGGAACAAGGCTCCCTGTCAGAAGTCAGTGCAGTCTCGAACACACAACAAATGTTTTCGGTGCAACGGAAAGCACCCTCCGGAGACGTGTCAGTTCAGAGATGCAACCTGCCATTTCTGTTCGAAAACTGGCCATATTGCTCCAGCTTGCATCACTCGCAAATCGGGAAAAGGGAAAGCTGCTGACAAGAAGATTCATCAGTTTATCAGTTCGGAGGAACCTGAGTTTGACCAGGTGAGCTGTGTTTCCGACAATTCAGAATCGTGTGACCTGTTTCATATTGATTCTCACCATAAGCGGGACCCTCTTCTTGCCACTGTTGTCGTCAACAATCGACCATTGCAAATGGAGGTCGACACTGGTGCGGCCATCTCACTCATCAGCCATGCTGTTTTCACAAACCTGTGGAGTGATGCTGACCGACCCGATCTGAAACCTACCACCTATGGACTCTCCACCTATACAGGGTGAGAAGATTGTTCCCTGCGGTACATGTGACGTCACGGTGGGCTATGATAACCGTGAGTTTCACCTATCCCTGATCGTCATTCCTGGAAAGGGCCCTTCCTTACTCGGCAGGAACTGGTTGAGCATAATTCGACTGAAGTGGAAAAGCATTCATCAACTCCGGGCCGCCAACGTTTCTCCTACCGCAGCATACACACTCAAAAATGTGCTGGATACGTACCCGGATGTCTTCAAGGATGAGCTTGGAACCTTGAAAGGACATACGGCTAAACTCAGTGTTGACCGGGATGCCAATCCTATATTTTGCAGAGCTCGCCCAGTCCCTTTCGCCCTGTGGGGGGGGGGGGGGGGGGGGGGATTGACAAGGAACTGGATCATCTTGAAAATCTGGGCATCATCGAGCAAATCCAGTATGCTGAATGGGCGGCGCCCATCGTTCCGGTCATAAAATCGGACCAGTCCATCCGCATATGTGGAGATTATAAAATGACCGCGAACAAGTGTTCTTCATTGGACAAATATCCAATCCCGAGGATCGAAGACCTCTATGCTCGTCTCACGGGAGGCAAGACTTTTACGAAACTCGATCTAAAATCCGCCGATCTACAGCTCCGCTTGGACGAGAATTCGAAACAGTATGTTACCATCAACACACATCGTGGGTTGTACAGGTACCACCGACTCAGTTTTGGAGTGAAATCTGCACCTGGAATTTATCAGCGTGTCATGGACAGTTTGTTTGCCGCCAAACGCAACGTCGTTTGTTACCAGGATGATATTCTGGTTACCGGTCGTACGGACGCGGGACATCTACAAAACCTGGATAGAGTTCTGAAGAAAATTTCGGACTCCGGCCTACGTTTGCGTCAAGACAAGTGCAAGTTTATGGTGCCATCAGTCACGTACCTGGGTCATACGATTGATGCCGAGGGTCTACACCCGACAGATGAAAAAGTCCGAGCTATCAAGGATGCTCCTGCTCCACAAGACGTGACCGAATTGAAGTCATACCTCGGGTTGCTTCAGTTCTATGGTCGTTACATCCCGAATGTGACCGACGTTTTGGGCCCCCTTTATCGGCTTTTGAGGAAAGGAGTCTCCTGGAGCTGGGGATCCACTGAACAATCAGCATTCCAGACCTCTAAGGATCTGCTCAAATCGTCCAATGTTCTCGTTCATTTTGATCCAGAGAAGGATCTTGTGCTGACATGCGATGCCTGTCGGTATGGATTGGGGAGTGTATTATCACACGTGATGCCTGATGGTATGGAAAGACCTGTTGCATTTGCATCCAGAACGTTGTCCCCGGCAGAGAAGAACTATTCCCAACTTGACAAGGAAGGATTGGGAATCGTTTTCGGCATCAGCAAATTTCGCCAGTACCTTCTTGGACATCATTTCACGATTCGCACTGATCACAAGCCGCTGATCAGTCTGTTTGGCCCAACTAAGGCGACATCTGACACACTACCACCCAGGATCATCCGCTGGTCCCTGTTTATCGCTGCTTATGACTACACCATATGTTATAAGCCCGGTTTGTCTATCACAAATGCAGATGCCATGAGTCGGTTACCCCTTCCAGAATCTGTTGATGATTCGCCTACACCAGGATCTATTATCGCACTGATGGATCATCTGGTAGATTGTGCTGTCGATTCCGGCCAGATCCGCACTCATACTCGATGAGACCCCGTTCTGTCCAGAACTGTCCAGGCTGTCCAGCTTGGATGGCATTTGCTACCTGAGGGTGACCCAGCTTTTGCGGCTTTCAAAGCACGTAAAAACGAACTCAGCGTGGAAAATGGTTGCCTACTCTGGGGATGTCATGTCGTGATCCCGAAAAATCTGCGTTCCAGGGTCATGGATGAAATCCATGACTGTCACCCCAGGACTGTGAAGATGAAGTCACTCGCTAGAAACGATGTGTGGTGGCCGAATCTTGATGCTGATATCGAACATCATGTTCGACATTGTTACCCCTGCCAGAGCACCCGGAATACACCTGCGAAAGCGCCACTGCATCCCTGGGAATGGCCCAGCGAACCGTGGCATCGCCTACATCTCGATTATGCCGGGCCTATTAACGGCAGCATGATTCTAATAATTGCGGACGCGCACACAAAATGGAATGATGCCTATTGCGTGATGAATGATGCATGGTACTACGTCAGCCATTGTCATCAAAAGACTCAGATGCTGTTTCGCCACTCATGGTATGCCCAGGATGATCGTGAGTGATAACGGTACATGTTTTTCCAGTTCTGAGTTTGCCGAGTTCACACGTCGGAACAGCATCAAACATAAGTTTGTCAGCCCACATCACCAGGTTTAAATGGCTTGGCCGAACGGATCCGTGGGAATCATCAAATCCGGATTGCAGAAACTTCAGGAGGGAAACCTGGAAACAAAGCTGTCTCGTCTCCTGTTCAAATACCGCATCACGCCACAATCAACAACCGGTGCAGCTCCGTCTGAGTTATTGATGAAACGACACTTGAGATCGACACTTGACAATCTCAAACCAGACATATCTTCAAACGTTTATCAGAGCCAGCTTAATCAAAAGTTGGTGCACGATAAGACGTGCAACAGTCGCTGTATCAACATTGGAGATCCAGTGTTTGCCCGAAAATTTGGTGCAGGTGCGACGTGGCTACAGGGGGACATCATCGAGAAGCCAGGTCCACTGTCCTGCGTGATTCGCCTGCAGGACGGCTGCGAAATTCGTCGACATCAGGACCACATAACCTACCGTCGCTGTGAGTCGATAGAGCCTGCAGCATCGTCACAGTCAGGACAACAGTTCGACCGGCCACTGCCGGAGATCGTCGTGGCCGCTCCAGCTGGCTCGGATGCCCCGAAAACTTCTGCGAACGCTACACCCTTCGTGGAGACCAAAGGAATCACCTCGGACTGTATCCACTGGTACATCGCCACCCAAAGGGATCACCTCGGACTCTGTATTCACTGGTACACCGTGACGCTCAATGTGTGAGAGAAAAGCACCCGACCGGTTGAATCTTTGAAGATGTTTTTTTTCACGTTGACACATGTTCTATTTTCACGTTGACACAGGTTCTATTTTCACGTTGACACATGTTCTATTTTCACGTTGACACATGTTCTATTTTCACGTTGACACATGTTCTATTTTCATGTTGACACATGTTCTATTTTCACGTTAGCACACGTTTATTGACTCTGCCGATACAGGCCCGATTAACTGCAGCGCCATCCTAGCTGGGGCGTAGGGATACAATGCGGTCACGGTGTCGGGATACAACGGTGAATATTTGCAGCTTCATTCATGACAGATAAGTATTACGAAATAATATGAATACGCATTGTGTAGAGTGAGAGCTTCGTCGACAATAGTCAGTCGATCGAGTACGCAGCCCTCGCAAACATCTGTAGGCCGAGGCCTAGCTAGGCTAGGTTGTTTGAACTTGGGCTTGGAATTAAAATTCAAATTAATTTTATTGAATGGATAGATTGGGATAGAATGCAGGACTTTTATTTTTATTTTTATCTACTTACCTACTGTAGGCTATATACTATAGTCTAGACTTCTAGTTGACTGGACCGACTAGAAGTACGTGGGTCCGACTGGCAGGTACGTACTGAAATCGGTGTACCTGGCTTAAATGAAGTCGGTGTAGCTGGCGGAAAACTGAAATTGGTGTACCTGGCTTAAATGAAGTCAGTGTAGCTGGCGTAAATGATGAGCGGTTTCGAATTCAAAATCCGTTCTGTACAGTACTGCATTGTAATTTATTGATTTTAATCACCAGATGAAAATTTATCGGTCACGCCAGACCAAAGCAAGATCACGTAAGCAAGATGGCGGATCATGGAAGGGACAAGATGGCGGATCATGGAAGGGACATTTCAAATGACAACATGAAATTTTGTTCCCAAGGGAATGGGGAAAAAAAATTTTTATTTTTTATTTTTTGAAATTTGAAATGAAAGTGAAATTTTGAATGGATTTACATATACATGCAATTGGCATAGAGGTTCGCTTACGAAGCTCTCTATAATTTTGTTTGTATACTTCTGCCAAACCAATACATCCGTCAACACCATACATTCACCTATCCCATATACATCTACCAAAACGTTACCTCCACCAAACCCGTACATCCACCAAACCCGTACATCCCCCAAACCCGTACTTCCACCAAACCCCGACATCCACTAAACCCGTACTTCCACCAAACCCGTGCTTCCACCAAACCCGTGCTTCCACCAAACCCGGACATCCACCAAACCCGTGCTTCCACCAAACCCGGACATCCACCAAACCCGGACATCCACCAAACGCGTACATCCACCAAACCCGTACTTCCACCAAACCCGTACTTCCACCAAACCTGTACATCCACCAAACCAGTGCTTCCACCAAACCCGTGCTTCCACCAAACCCGTACTTCCACCAAACCCGTACTTCCACCAAACCCGGACATCCACCAAACCCGGACATCCACCAAACCCGTACTTTCACCAAACCCGTACATCCACCAAACCAGTACATCCACCAAACCTGTACTTCCACCAAACCTGCACATCCTCCAAACCCAAAGTGCGGATGCTTGCTTTTGGCGGATTTATGCGTTTGGCAGATGTTTGCTTTTGATGGATGTTTGCTTTTCGCAGATGTAAGCGTTTGGCGGATGTTTGCTTTTGGCGGATGTTTGCGTTTAGCGGATGTTTGCTATTGGCGGATGTTTGCGTTTGGCGGATGTTTGCGTTTGGTGGATGTTTGCTTTTGGCGGATGTTTGCGTTTGGTGGATGTTTGCGTTTGGCGGATTTATGCGTTTGGCAGATGTTTGCTTTTGATGGATGTTTGCTTTTGGCAGATGTATGCGTTTGGCGGATGTTTGCTTTTGGCGGATGTTTGCGTTTAGCGGATGTTTGCTATTGGCAGATGTTTGCGTTTGGCGGATGTTTGCGTTTGGCGGATGTTTGCTTTTGGCGGATGTTTGCGTTTGGCGGATGTTTGCGTTTGGCGGATGTTTGCTTTTGGCGGATGTATGCGTTTTGCGGATGTTTGTTTTGGCGGATGTATGCTTTTGGCAGATGTATGCGTTTGGCGGATGTTTGCTTTTGGCGGATGTTTGCGTTTAGCGGATGTTTGCTATTGGCGGATGTTTGCGTTTGGCGGATGTTTGCTTTTTGCAGATGTTTGCTTTTGGCGGATGTTTGCTTTTGGCGGACGTTTGCTTTTGGCAGACGTTTGCTTTTGGCGGACGTATGCGTTTGGCGGACGTATGCATTTGGCGGACGTTTGCTTTTGGCGGACGTTTGCTTTTGGTTGATGTTTGCTTTTGGCGGACGTTTGCTTTTGGCGGACGTTTGCGTTTGGCGGACGTTTGCTTTTGGCGGACGTTTGCTTTTTGCGGATGTTTGCTTTTGGCGGATGTTTGCTTTTGGCGGACGTTTGCTTTTGGCGGACGTTTGCTTTTGGCGGACGTATGCGTTTGGCGGACGTTTGCTTTTGGCGGATGTTTGCGTTTGGCGGATGTTTTTCTTTTGGCGGATGTTTGGGTTTGGAAAATGTATGTGTTTGGCAGATGTTTGCTTTTGGCGGATGTATGCATTTGGCGGATGTATGCATTTGGCAGATGTATGCGTTTGGCGGACGTTTGCTTTTGGCAGATGTATGCATTTGGCGGATGTTTGCTTTTGGTGGTTGTATGGGTTTGGCGGATGTTTGCTTTTGGCGGATGTATGGGTTTGGTGGATGTTTGCTTTTGGCGGATGTATGGGTTTGGCGGATGTTTTCTTTTGGCGGATGTATGGGTTTGGCGGATGTTTGCTTTTGGCGGATGTATGGGTTTGGTGGATGTTTGCTTTTGGCGGATGTTTTCTTTTGGCGGATGTATGGGTTTGGCGGATGTTTGCTTTTGGCGGATATATGGGTTTGACGGATGTATGCTTTTGGCGGATGTATATATGCTCTCTTCCGAGTGCCCTTCTCCTTCTAGTCTGTCACATGATCATCGTGCGAGATATCATTGGACAATTGACAATCACACACATAGTTTTCTTTCACGCAGCAATTAATTCGTGCCACGTTACATTTCTCCACTAGCTCTGTGTTAATTACTGATACGCAGTGTTTAGATTTGGCTCCTAAGCGAAAGTACAAATTTTCCGGATCGTCTTCTTCTTGACAGCAAAGTGCAATACAATCCTGTACTACTTCATCAGGTAATTCAAACCTTCAGTTGTTGCATCGTCCATTGTTGTGACGATCTGATGATCCGTAATTGCGACTTTAGGTTTCGTACTCGGATTGTTTTCATCACATTTTGTGCATGCCCGTTCAATGTTCTTGTTGTTCTGTATTGGTATTTTTTTTGTATTTACATTGTTGTTGTGAAGATCCGTTGCAAAGATTCCAGAACCTTCAGCTCTTCTTTAGACTCAGTGAGAGGCCCGATGCCTTTTCGTTTTCGTCGAGTAACGTACCTCAATTTTCCTGAATTTTCCTGTGGAGAAAGTTAGTTGATGGTTGGATTTTTTTTTTTTTTTTTTTTTTTTTTGTATACTGAATCGAGGCTCGTGAAAGAGCTAACATTTATTTCACAAACAAAATATATAAAAAGAGGGAGCGGTAGACAAGATGGGGGAGAGAAGGGGAAGCACGCAAACACAACATTTGAGAGCAGGGACATCGGGAGATGTGTGGGAGGGAGAGGGCTTGGGGGGAGGAGGCGTGGGAAGGGGGGGGGGGGGGGGTGCGAGAAGTATAAAACACAAGGACACCAAGGACTTCCAGGACAGAAGTTGGTATTTCAAAAAAGTGGATTTGGGGTGAAATTAGCGGGGGTAGAAAAGATCAAGGTTTTGGATGGGGGAAGATAAGAGATGGTGGTGAACAGCTGTTTTAAAGACCTCGAGGGAGGAATGGGATTGAAGAGAGTGAGGGTGTTTGTTCCAGAGGCGGGAGAAAAGAGGAATGAAGGAGAGAAGGTGAGCAGAGAGTCTTGATTTTGGCAGTTTAACCATAAGAGGGTTGCAGGCAGATCTTGTGCGACCTGTAGGAATATTTGGGGGACAGAGCCCAGAGAGAGCTGGGGGGGGCAAGGCCGGAGAGGAGTCGGTAGAAGACGGCAAGACCACCAACCTGCCTGTGAGTGAAAGGCCCTCACAATCACCTTCATCGCGGGAGATTCCAATGATTCTGAACGCTTTGGTTTCAACAGCGTGAAGACGAGCTAGGTGTGAGGCAGGAGCACCAGCCCAGAGGGGAGAGCAGTATTCCATTGAGCTGCGGATGAAAGCCTTGTATGTGGTGAGGAGCTCAGGTGTGCCAAGGAAGGACTTCGCACGACGGAGGATGCCCAGTCGGCGACTGGCTTTGGAAGCCAGATTTGAAATGTGGTTTTCCCAGGAAAGATCATGGCAGACAGTGAGACCCAAAAGCTTGAGTGACAGAACTTCTTGGAGAGGATTATTCAGAAAGTAGATGGGAGGGTTGTCCAGTCGGTCTTTTCGGAGAGACATCGTAAGAGTGTGAGATTTGTCAGGATTGAAAGACATGTTCCACTTGTTTGCCCAGTCTGTGATTTTGTCCAGGTCTGCAGAGAGTGAGGAGGCTGCAGACTGAGACTGCAGAGTTTTGTCTCAATTCATGAAAATTTAGTCACAAATCACTGCCCAGAAAAGGAAACAAAACCAAAAGGATGAAATAGACATTGGACCATAAACTGTTGGATTATCAAATCTGGACAATGTACTCTAAAGATGATTTTGAGTTGGAATTGTTTGGCATATCACTAGCTCCGGATAAATTTCCTGGTTTTTCCACAACTCATTTGCAATTTATATTGTCTTGCGTACTTGGTGTCTACTGTAATCTATATACCCCACATGGGTTGGAGGTATCCTCATTTACCAAGCAGATAGCTAGCGCTTGCCAAGCCAGCCGTTCCTTAACGGTTTTGAATGGAGTGTTTGCTCGAATGCTTGAACCACTTGGCGATACTTTCTCTTGGAGGTATTTTCTTTGTTAACAAATGTAAATAATCACAATATCCATGAGGGATCTTTCATTTTAAAATCGTCTATCACAAACAAAACCAGAGTTTCCACTTGGTGGGTTGAATCGTGTATCTTAACTACACACATAAGTTGCTTCTTCAAAGTAGGACGTGCATTTATTTCTTCATATTGCAGGCCAGCTACCACTTTGGACAAAAACGCAAACAAGGCAAATGAGCCACAAGCTGCAGATTCAGGTTGTACGCAACCTTCAGAGTCCCAGGCATCATCTTTTCGGGCCCTGGAAACTTAGTCGCCCCCAGGACCATCGTGCATCTCCACATCTGGCGCCTCTCTTCCAATGATACTTCTGCCGCTGCCGGCTCCGGCCAATGACTTCGGACCTGCTCACAGAACTACAGACCTGCTTTATTCAGTACATGAGACAGGTCATGCAGGCACTGCACCTCATCCCATCTGTGATGTGTTCGTTTGGGACAGTAGACACAGAAGTCATCAGTGAACTGGTGGATTTCTATCAAGATGACCTGCCATTGCCAATCACAGTTGATACAGAGGTGCACAGTTGTCTGTTAGAGTGGAAAGGTAAGTCAACATCAAAAGTCCCAAACATGGCAGCAAAAACACTCAAACAGACAGACAGATCATTCTTCCCTAACATCCACTGCCTGATACGTCTCTTCTGCACGATGCCCGTAACATCATTCAAGTGTGAGCGGTCCAATACCAGATTGAGACGTTTGCAGACAACAATGTGTGACCATCAAATGAATGGACTGCGACTAACGCACATTCAACTACGGCATGGATTTAGATACGAATCTCATCATTGATGACTTTGCAAGGTGAAATCCACTTGGAATGGAGCTTCTGGACATCCTTTAGTGGAGCTAGTGGACTGCTACAGCTAACAATGTACAAATAGTAAACCATCACTTTACTCAGTATGCCGGCTGGCAAGTGGCACACGCTTGCATTCATCACTATTGAGGACAATATCTCTCTTTTAGCCAAATATATGACCTTTAGCGTCAGAGTTTCCAATAAAATATTCTCCATGGAGATTCCCTCTTATGTTTAAAGTTTTGCATTGATCGGATAAGTGGTTGCAGATAAAACAATGTTTAAAGCGAAAAGATATAGACGTGGACACAGACTTAGACACATTGACAGAAATGGGCGTTACAATAGTCTTGCAAACTCTTCTGGGCGAGTCGTAATAAAAGGCTTTTCCAAATAGATTTATGTTGAAGGAAATACAAAACAAAAAGAATAACATTGTGTTTACAATTTTTGGGATATTTTCAATTTCTGATGCAAATCCTTCTTCCCCCATAAGAATGTAAATATCACCTCCATCCCGATGTTTACTCCAGTCAAATGCCTTCAGGCATGTGGTGTGAAACTTGGAAGGCTTAAATGAGTTTAAAATGCCACAGGAGATCACAATATCTCACTCCCTTTTTTGCCAACAAGGAAAAGTGCTGGATATAATAAATGGCTTTTCCCCTGAATCTTAGCATTGTATTTTCAGACGCCTGTACCTCCGGAAGAATGTTTCCCCACTCATGAGCCAGCTGTGGCTCATGTGGCTCATGTGGCTCATGTGGCTCATGTGGCTGTGGCTCACCCCACCAGCTGCGTCGAAACAACAAAACTTATCAATGTACGCTAAGTGTAACAACATGTTCTCCACCCTTACCTCGTTTCTTTTACTTTGAATTGGCTGTTGAAATTTAACACCTGTCCATATTTCCAAACAATACGTTAAACATTCTGCTCCTGTATTTTTGAACATGTCGGCATAATGCTGACGCAGTATCTTGGGTGGTTTGCCATTGCCTTCCACACAGTAAGACAGGGAAGGAATTTGTTATTTGCCCAGGTGCCGACAATAACACCTATTCTTAGAAAAAGACACATTGGGATCCTTAATGGTCACTAACAACCAGGGCTAGCAGTCAGGGCCGTTGCAGACGCTTCCCTTCTTGCTACCCTGGAGGTTATCGAGTCCAAGGCTTTCCATGTTATTGGCATATCTTGGAAGGCGGCCAACTCCCTGCAAACAGGTTGAAGGACTCCGTTTTGTTTATCTCCTCAATTTTGGCCTCATTCTTCGTCCCTCCATCCTCCGCCAGCCCTCCCAGACCAAAATCCCACACCTAGTTTCTCTCCCTAATTCTAAGCTCAACACCAGCACCATTCCCTCATCTGTCTATTCCCTCATCTATGCCACTGCTCCCTGTGTCTGTTATTGTCTCGTGTTTCTCCTTTCCATTCCTTCATAGTGCTGCCTATCATCACTTAATGCTCTCTCCCACATACCCACCCAAGCTCTATTACTCCGGGTAACACCTCTTCTCACACCCCACTACCATATTTTGTCTTTATCTCCGTTACCCTGCTAACACCTCTCCTCGCACCTCGACACCACACTTTGGCTATATCTTCGTTACCCTGATACCACCTCTCACCCTGCTACCACACTTTGGCTTCATCTCCGTTACCCTACTAAAACCTCTCCTCGCACCCCGCGACCACACTTTGTCTCTATCTCCATTACCCCACCACCACACTTTGTCTCTATCTCCATTACCCCGCTACCACACTTTGTCTATATCTCCGTCGCCATGATAACACCTCTCACCCTGCTACCATACTTTGTCTTTTTCTCCGTTATCCTGCGAACACCTCTCCTCGCACCTCGCTGCGACACTTTGTCTATATCTCCGATACCCTGATACCACCTCTCACCCTGCTACCACACGTTGTCTCTATCTCCGTTACCCCGCTACCACACTTTGTCTCTATCTCCGTTACCCCGCTACCACAGTTTGTCTCTATCTCCGTTACCCCGCTACCACACTTTGTCTCTATCTCCGTTACCCCGCTACCACACTTTGTCGCTATCTCCGTTACCCCGCTACCACACTTTGTCTCTATCTCCGTTACCCCGCTACCACACTTTGTCGCTATCTCCGTTACCCCGCTACCACACTTTGTCTCTATCTCCGTTACACCCGCTACCACACTTTGTCGCTATCTCCGTTACCCTGCTACCACACTTTTAGTCCTTGAGCCAGACCAAAAGTAATGCTCTGGCGGGGGGAGTAATTCTCATTATGATTTTCCATTAGACCAATGTCTCAAGTGTCAGAAAAGGTGTGATGGACATCTGAGAACGGTAGCTTAGTGCCCGGATGGACGCCATCTTTGAAACCACCCAGCTCGAAAATGCCCATTTGGTGGGGTACATTGTTGCACGTGTATCTGGACTTCTATACTAGCTATCGATGTGCGGTTGACGACTAAATATACGTCCGATGTGTACCGTCTAAATAAAAAATAATATGAAGCATTTTGTTTTAGATTAATTATTATAAAAATCAATTATCGAAAAAAAATCATATATTTTTCAATATTTTATTATTAGACTTGTACTTTTTTTAGTGAAACAACACTGGTATGATTTTCCAAATTATGCATTGTGCTACACCGTTTATCTGTCTATAAAAATAACTCAAAAACTAAAACATATCATCCACCACGAGTTTACAACAAATAAATGTAAAGAGGCATAAAATGACTTAGGCCGCCGCTGGCATTATCTATTCTGACGATAACGCAAGTTAGGAATGTCGTACGGAGAGGATTTTAACACCATACGATATCTAATAAGCAGGCGGAAATTGTTACATAGGAAATCTGCACTTTGGTGGCCATCTTGGATTTCAAAATGGCCGCCAATTATATTAATTATTCATTACTAGAGTTTGGAAAGACGTATGGAGCTGATTTTAACACCATACGATGTATATTCCTAATAAGCAAGCGGAGGTATCATTGAACATGTCATGTTTTAGTCAAATAACACCGGTATGATCTTCCAAATTATACATTTTGCTAAACCGTTTATCTGTCTATAAAGATTTTCAGGCAATTTGGCCTGCATTATAATAGAGAACAACATATGCTATACAATATACAGTGCACACAAAGTTAATCATCAGAGTCATTGGCATCCTGAGCCACGATAGCATCATCCTGCACCATGTTGGAGCATCCCTGCAGCTTACACACAACAGTGCACTTCAACCCATTCAGTATGCAGGAGCAATCTGACGGTCGACACGTCCTTCTGCATGTGCATGAGATGAGATTCAAGACGACATCTGGAGCTGGTAGACCCGCCATCCATCGGATTGTGAGTGAACCGCCATCATCGAGTTCCCAACCATGTCCTGCTGATGGTGTTGGGACGTCTGGTAGGTTTTCAAGGCTGCGTCGCCAGATAGCCGCCTGATAGTTGGCCCTAAGCGTATGCTGCATCAAGGAGTCTTCACAAGGCGGCAATTGTCCAGATTCGATCTGGCCCTTCTTTGCACAGAACATGTGATAACGGAGCGAATTAACACCGACGATCTTCGTGTTCTTGGCGTACAGCTGACACGTGAAGGCCTGAATGCTATTGAAGACGTCTGTTGGTACATTCCACGAAGATCCCAGATCTGTGAATGCTTGAAGATACAGCTCATTCGCTTGCACAAGCTTCAAAGCCTTTATCTTTCCTTGGCTAGCCAGAGCACTCACAGTGTCACACCCGCTCCATGCATGAAGCCCTGGCAATGCACTGCAAACTCCAGACCCCAATACCGCAGCCAACTTTCCAACGTCGATCATTCTGACTCGAACCTTTGTTCCTCGTCTGATGAAGAGCTGACTATCGATGGTTCTGCTGAGATGAAGACTGATGATCAGAACGTCGGTGTCATCTGCCACTAAGATGATCGTCTTGTAGTGGGTAGCGGCGTGCTTTGCGTGGAGAAACATACGCGTGTCTGCTTCCTCGTGGCTACATTCGAGTGCTTGCACCAACTTCCACCTATCGCGGGTCAGTACCACACATTTTTCACCACAGGTGACATACAGTGTTCTGTTGCCTAGCTTTTCGCGATTTGTTTCATGTTTCCACGACTCCGCCAGAAACACAACCAGTTTCTCCTTTGTCTGGCTGCAAGCAAGGAGACGCCGCCAGTTCATGATTTTGTGTGCGGGTCTGATCTCGCTGAAACTGATGCCTTCATTTGAACCGCGGTTCACACGCTCAGCTGCTTTGATGGATTCTTCTGTGTATGTGTCAAAGACAACATCGATGCGCTCACTGCCTTAACCAGCGTGAAGCGCTGCAGCAAGGATGCGGTCAGATAGTTCTTCGAACGTGTCGTTCTCGCCATGCATCTTTTGTATGAGAGCCATCGCATCAATTATTGTTGCACTTCGCTTGTCAACGCTCTCGGCTGGTTCCACAAGACCTTCCATGTGTTTCGCAAGTGCAGCTTTGTTCGTTTTTTTCATTGACCCATCAACGTTTGCCAAAGACCATGGTAACGGCCCTAGTGGGTGACAAAGGACAAGTTGCATGTCGAGGTTCCTTGTCTTGGCGATGAGTATCATGGTGGCAAACAGTTGTCTGTCAGCTCTCAGGACGATCTCCTTGTTTGTGCCCTTCACAACTTTCTGCTTGATCTTACCAAAGGTCTTCAAGTTTAGCTTGTTCAATGTGTCATGAAAGCCTGTTCCCTCTTCAAGACGTTTCTGGAAGCTTTGATACGCCGCTTCCCCCTTTTGCAGGGTGTTGAGTAGGTCATTAGAAACGTCCTCCCTCGCAGCCGCTCCGGTAGATATACTGAGAAGACATGACGGATCATCGGCGAATGGATTGGTCCAGTCATTTTCCAGTAGATCACAGATAGCTGTGACGCCAGACTCATCACGTTTGATGCGAGAAGTAGACAAGTCAGGGTGCTTGGCGTGAGATGTGTCGCTGCCATTCACAAGGATATTTTCTCGTAGTTGCCTCAGTGCAGTAGCCCGATTTTCTGCAGTTAGATAGTATCGTGACACAGCCCCTTGTCGAAGACTAAAACCTCGTGTTCCTCCAGCTGTTTGCGTATCTTTGTTTACTGTTTCTTCTGTTGTCTGATCAACAGCGATTCTGGCAAATGGATTCCCTGGTCTAAGCTGTACGGAGAAGTAGCCTTGATTGAAATGCCTGTACAACTCGGGGCATGTTTCGTGGAGTTGCGTCATCTGTGCATAGTACACTGGTAGATATCTAGCATAGTTCACCTTGTTCATTGCGAAACACCAAGGGATCACTCTTCTGACACAAGCCAAGTGAAGCATCCAGTCGCCTTCTCTATCCGCACGAATCAACCCCAGCAGGGTCTCTACCATATCAATATACATCATCCAGAAGCGAGCCAGGTCTCCATGTTTGGTTCGCAGAAAATGTAGGTATTTCGCGAACATGTCAAAGCTCTGTACACATGAATCATCATCGAGAGCAGCAGCGAGAGTCTCGTGGCAAACATCCTCCTTGATGCTGCGAATTTTGAGGTCAGTGCTTCGAATCTGGGGTTCCTTGTCAGGATGATTGCTTTCTATCCACACCTGGAAGCCCTTCCAAATGATGCGCATTAGTGCCTCGTACATCAACTTGTGGAGTCGCACAGCACGGTTGTATTGCTTGCCTTCCAGAACCCTGTTGATGGAACCTTCAGCGATTACTCCTGACTCAACAGCTACATCCCGAAGGCCTGCATCTCCAAACATTTTCCCAATGCTCGACATGAAGTTACAGATGGTATGGAAGTTCCCCATCATGAGCACGATTCTTCCATATCGATCGACATCTTTCCATGCTATTTCGGTCGCCTTAGCAAATAGTGCCTGGTCTAGCACCACCGGTATACGCTCAAGCTGAAGTGATGACATGATGTTCAGAGCTTCTCTGAGGATTTCTTGCACTGTTGCCATATCTGTGGCAGGCGCGTTTATAGTCGGCAGGTAGCCAACTACATCTTCCGTCACCTGAACACGATCTCTAGTCATGATGTTGAAACCAGTCCACGAACTGATTGTCTGGTCGCATGGTTCCAGCATGCGAGTCATAATCCATACGTGATTTCGGCGCTGCGCAAGGGATGTTGCGCCTGCAAGAGTGTCAGAAAGATCTGCAGGCTTGATTGCAGGTGGGCCCTCTCGTTTCCCACCGCTGTATATTGGAACTAAATCGCTGGATGACGGGATAGATCGCTTCTTATCTGCTTTGGATACTGCCGATGGAGGTTGGGGCGGCAAACGCGACTGCGACTTCGGTTGGACGATGATACCGTTGACGCGATGCGATGTTCCGCCACCACTCAGCGATTCCTCTAGCCTGTCGATGTTATCGAATGCTAATACAGTCGGGACCGAAGGGTGCACATGTGACGGAAGTGGTACTGTATCTTTCTCCACACTTGCTAATTTGTCTATGCATAGCGCTGTCTCGATTTCTTCCAGAACTGTGTACGAACATCCGTGCCCGAGTCGATTCAATATTCTGATGACCTCTGTATTACCGGTGAGCGTTTTCATGACCCACGGAAGTAGGACATGCTTCGATGTTCTGATGGTACCCCGGTGTACAGCATTTTTTTTTTTTTTTTTTTTTTTTTTTTTTTTTTTTGTATACAATATCGAGGCTCGTGAAAGAGCGAACATTAATCACACAGAAAGACAAACCGACACATAAAACATATAACATAGGGAGCGGTAGACAAGATGGGGAGAGAGGGGGAAGGACACAAACACAACATTTGAGAGCAGGGACCGAGAGACATGGAGACATCGAGAGATCTGAGAGAGGGCGAGGGCTTTGGGGGGGGGGGCGTGGGAAGGGGGCAGTGGGAGAGGTATAAAACATATGGACACTGCCAGGACTTCCAGGAAAGAAGTTGGAATTTCAAACAAGGTGGATCTGGGGTGAATTAGCGGGGGTAGAAAAGATCAAGGTTTTGGATGGGGGAAGATAAGAGATGGTGGTGAACAGCTGTTTTAAAGACCTGGAGGGAGGAGTGGGATTGAAGGGAGTGAGGGAGTTTGTTCCAGAGGCGGGAGAAAAGAGGAATGAAAGAGTGAAGGTGAGCGGAGAGCCGAGATTTCGGCAGTTTAACCATCAGAGGGTTGCTGGCAGATCTTGTGCGACCTGTAGGAATATTTGGGGGACAGAGCACAGAGAGAGCTGGGGGTGCAAGGCCGGAGAGGAGTCGGTAGAAGACAGAAAGACCACCTACCTGCCTGCGGTGAGTGAGTGAAAGGCCCTCAGAGATAGCTTCATCGCGGGAGATTCCAATAATTCTGAAAGCTTTGGTTTCAACAGCGTGAAGCCGAGCTAGGTGTGAGGCAGGAGCACCGGCCCATAGGGGAGAACAGTATTCCATTGAGCTGCGGATGAAAGCCTTGTATGTGGTGAGGAGCTCAGGTGTGCCGAGGAAGGACTTCGCACGACGGAGGATGCCCAGTCGGCGACTGGCTTTGGAGGCCAGCTTGGAAATGTGGTTTTCCCAAGAAAGATCATGGCAGATAGTGAGACCCAAAATCTTGAGCGACAGAACTTCTTGGAGAGGATTGTTGAGAAAGTAGATGGGAGGGTTGTCCAGTCGATCTTTTCGGAGAGACATAGTAAGAGTGTGAGATTTGTCAGGATTGAAAGACATGTTCCACTTGTTTGACCAGTCTGTGATTTTGTCGAGGTCTTCAGAGAGTGAGGAGGCAGCAGACTGCCGATCTGAGGGAAGAGGAATGGAGCGGCAGAGAGTGGAGTCATCAGCAAAGAGATAGAGAGGATTTTCGAGAGAGTCAGAGAGATCATTGATGAAGACCAGAAAAAGCACGGGGCCCAGAACACTGCCTTGGGGAACTCCAGCCTGAACAGGAAGAGGAGATGAGAGAAACCCATTCAGGGCCACACGTTGACGACGACTAGAGAGGAAGTCCGCCAGCCATGCGTGGAGATTTCCATGGATACCAAAGGAGGAGAGTTTGGTGAGCAGAGCGGGGTGCCAGACCGTGTCGAAGGCACGTGATATGTCGAGGGAGACAGCTCTAATTTCCTGTTTGGCATTGAGGACCTCCATCCATTGTTGAGACAGCAGAAGCAGCATGTCCAGAGTAGAGTGACCTGGTCTGAAACCAAATTGATGATCAGAGATCAAGCCATTGGAGAAGAGGAAAGATTTCATATCAGAAGCAATGATGGATTCCATGACTTTGCTGATAATTGGGAGAAGGCTGATTGGTCTGTAGTTGCTAGGATCTGTTTTTGCACCTTTTTTGTGCAAAGCGGTGATGTTGGCTGATTTCCAAGCAGATGGCAGTTGACCTTGAGCAAAAGAGAGGGTGAAGAGAACAGAGAGAGGGTGAGATAGAGCAGCAGAGCAGGATTTTAGGACCCGTGGGCTGATGCCGTCGGGTCCAGTTGCAGAATCAGAGTCGAGGGTTGACAGAAACTTTTCCACCTTGTCAGGAGGAAAGGACACGGAGTCCAGGAGCAGCAGGGTACGACTGGGTATGGTGGGTACAGAGAGGGATGGGTTTGGGACACAAGATTTAGAGGCAAACACAGAGTTGAGGCATTCAGCTTTTTCACGTGCGGAGTCAGCTGTGTAGCCGTTTGAGGTAAGGGAGGGGATGGAGGGGGAACAAACACCAGAAACGGATTTGACCAGATGCCACCAGGATTTGGAAGAGGGAGACAGATAAGAGAGTTCGGTCTTGAGAACGGAGAGATATTGTTTCCTGGCTCTCCTGAGGGTGGACACACACTTGTTTCGGGCTTTGTGAAAGGAAATGAGATTTCCTTCCGTTGGATTTGCTTTCCAGGAGACGAAGGCAAGTTGTTTCTGGGCAACAGCCTCACCACAAGATTCCGTGTACCATGGACGGGAGGAAGGGTATGACAACTGAAGACGAGATGGGATAAATCTGTGCATGAGAGAGAGCAATTTACTTTGGAAGAATTCCCAGGATGAGTTGATGTCAGAGGTGGTAGAGATGGGAGACCAGTCCAGATGATTGATGGCTGCTTGAAGACCGTGCCAGTTGGCCTGAGTGAAATGCCAGACTCGTCGACGCTGAGCAGGCTCCCTGAGGATGGTCAGAGAGATGTCCACTTTAACAAGGACATGATCAGATGATCCGATCGGAGCAGAAGAAGAGCAGCAGACATTTTCAGGGAAGTTAGTCATAACCAAGTCCAGAAGAGAAGATGTTCCGTTGACTGAGATCCGGGTCGGGAAATTGACAGATTGTGTCAGTCCCAGTGAGTCGCAGAAGTCCTTTGCTGAGGAGCCATGGCTGGTGAGAGAGGTACCCACACCCAGCCAACTGGAATGATGACAGTTGAAATCACCACATATGAGGAAGAGAGAGTTGGGATGAGTAGATAGAAGTTGGTCCATATCATCAGACAGCGAGATGTAGATGGAGTCATCACTGTTTGGTGGACGGTACAACACACATATGAACAAGAGGTGGGAGCGAAGGGGAAGCCGTAGCCAGAGGTATTCCTGGGGGTGAGGTGGAGAGAGTGCAGTGCAGGGCGAGTGAGGAAGAGAGTTTTTGATAAAGATAGCAACCCCGCCTCCAGGACGAGGCTCAGGTCTATCATACCGGAGGAGGGAGTAGCCCGGGAGAGATACTATGGAATCAGAGACATCATAAAGGAGGAAAGTTTCTGTTAAGCAGATCACGTCTGGTTTGACAGAAGCAACCTGTATGGAGAGATCAGTTAAGTTTGAACGAAGGCCCCGGATGTTTGAGGTCCATACTGTTAATGAAGAGGAAGGGGGAGCATCAGATACAGAACAGGGGGGAGGAGGGGTAGGGTAAGATGTGGAAGAGGTGGAAGAGGTAGGGAGAGCTGTTGAAGGTGTGTCAGAGATTTCAGAATAGCTCGGAGAAAGGGAAGGATGGGGCGGACAAAAGGTTTGATGGTGATTGGGTGAGCCACAATGAGGTGTTATTTGAGGAGGGGGAAGAGCGAGGCAGAAGGTTGGGGGAGATGGAGGTGAGAGTTTGAAGGGGGAAGAAGCGGGGAGGACGCTTTGAGGAGGGGGAGTGAGCGGGGGGAAATTGAGAAGCAATGAGGGTGGGGAGATTTGAAGGGGAGGGGTGAGGGGGGAGTTTGGGAGGGAAGGGACAAGGGGAGGGATTTGAAAGGGATGGGATATGGGGGAGATTTGGAGGGGAGGGGTGAGGCAGGAGTCTAGGAGGGGAGGGGCGAGGGGGCGTCTTGGCGGGGAGGGGTGAGGGAGTAGTTTAGGAGGGAGGGGGCAAGGGGGGAGATTTGAAAGGGATGGGTGATGGGGAAGATTAGGAGGGGAGGGGTGATGGGGAAGATTTGGAGGGGAGGGGTTATGGGGAAGATTTGGAGGGGAGGGGTGAGATTGGATTTTTGAAAGTGTACGATTTATGGGAAACGAACATTTATTGCAAAATGAGTTTCTTGTGACCTTCGAGTTAAAAATACGTTTAAGGACGCTGGATGGAGGATGGAGTGCAGGAGAGTTTAGGGAATGTAGAACAAAGGCACTATAGGAGATGGATATTTTTTTTGGGATGAATTGATTTGGTGAGCAAGTCGAAAGCAGCCTTTTAAAGAAGAAGAAGAAAAAGGTGTTATAAAATATGACGGAATACATAACTTGAGGGGAAAGTGTAAACATTGAAGGTTAATGAGTGAAAACTATCTGGGGAAATGGGGGAGAATCACGTGGTCGAAGAACGAACGAACGAATAAGAATGAATAAACGAATGAGAACAGAGAAGGAAATGTTTTTTTTTTTTTTTTTTGAGTTGAGATTTACACAAGGAAGTAGGCTATGGGTGAAAAGACTGGGAATACAGAGAACGAAAGTTATTGGATCACAAACGACGGACCACTGAGAGAAAAACAAAGCCTCAAGGTTGTACAGTGCACACTGTACAAGGCCTTGCTCGCGACACGGCGAGTTGATGATATCATCAAAATGCATTGATGATATCTTGAGCCATCGACCATACCAGTGTGTCGGCACGCGCAGAGCTACCCCCACTCCCGCAAATCAAAGTATGCAGAAATACACGAAGAGAATCTGGTATCTTCACGTAATCTGAAGTGAGTTCTGCTGGCTGAGGCGGCCAACGTTCATTGTAATGAGCATCTTTGATCTGGTGTCGCAGTGAAGTAGCTGCACGCACAATGTTACTTTCACCGTCCGTTCGTTCAAATGCTTTCACTTCTGCTTTCAGGTTTACGCACTCTGCAGCAATCTCTCGCTTTGTCAGATTATCGGGCATCAAGTATACACGGTGTTTCACATTGAAGAAGATGAGCGATTCTCCAAACTCTCTTTGTAATGTGCGCTGCAGATTCTTCTTGATGGAGTCACGAACATCAACTGAAAATGTATCTGAAGACAGGATATCTGTTGCAACATCAACTATTGGAACAATCCTCGGGTTCAAGAACAAGTCAGTGCGAATGAAATTGAATATACATCGTATCATTTCTTTTTTCTCGATATTATCTTCAATGTCAGTTTCTACTTGAGGTTTTTGGGGCCGTGTGTAGTTTCTATAGCAGGAGAAGTGGTAGTGAGCCTCAGCTGCAACCATATCTCGTGTAGTCAATGCCAAAACTCTCTCATCATTGCGAGCTGTCGCAGCATCTCTTATTGTCTTATCTGCTCGAAGTTCAACAGCCAAGACAACTGTTTCACGGGTACGACTGCCTTTTATGAATTTTGAAGCACGCTGGCAAAAAATGCATTTATCATCGTAGACCGTTGAAGTTGATCCTGTCTCTTCCCGTGATGATCGCCGTCGCACCGCATCGCCAGTATCAACTGAACAACTTCTAGCTGCATTGGTCAAAGTAGCTAGGTGGTTTTTGTGAGTGAAGTCTGATCTACAAGCCCTATGGTATAATATTGGAATATTAGGAAGTTCAACTGCGCCTTCTTGGACTAGCTTTAGAATTGGATAAAAGTTTCTAACTGCGGCTGCGTCACACAATGTCTTCCAAGAACTGTTGCCCGCTGCCTTGCTTAGTTCAGAGAGTGGCGACTTCTTGCTGCACAGGATGCACGTTCCGGACTCAGGTTCAATCTTCGCCCGTTTCGCCTCGACACCGGCCATCTCAGCTGAAAGAACAAAAAGACTGACGTTAGATTACTCCGATATCCGAAAAGCTCGCCAGCTTACATAGACATACTCATCCAAGTCAGTGAACATGTTAGATGGCGCCACAATACAACTCTATAATAGAGTTGTATGTGGCGCCATCTAACATGTTCACTTTTAGTTCTTAAGCCACCCACCCCCCCCCCCCCCCTCAGAAATTAATCAGGTCACCGCAACAAATCTCAGACTGAGATATAGAATATAGAATATAGATATAGAATAGACTGACGTCACTTTCGGCACTGGGTTCTGTGGGTTGATTATCGGCGGGAAATTCCAACTGACATAGTTTCGGTTTGTGGAAAGTGCATGCCTTTTCATATATTTTTGTGTACACTCGTGGTGGATGATATGTTTTAGTTTTTGAGTTATTTTTATAGACAGATAAACGGTGTAGCACAATGCATAATTTGGAAAATCATACCAGTGTTGTTTCACTAAAAAAAGTACAAGTCTAATAATAAAATATTGAAAAATATATGATTTTTTTTCGATAATTGATTTTTATAATAATTAATCTAAAACAAAATGCTTCATATTATTTTTTATTTAGACGGTACACATCGGACGTATATTTAGTCGTCAACCGCACATCGATAGCTAGTATAGAAGTCCAGATACACGTGCAACAATGTACCCCACCAAATGGGCATTTTCGAGCTGGGTGGTTTCAAAGATGGCGTCCATCCGGGCACTAAGCTAGCGTTCTCAGATGTCCATCACACCTTTTCTGACACTTGAGACATTGGTCTAATGGAAAATCATAATGAGAATTACTCCCCCCCCCCCCCCCCCCCCCCCGGAGCATTCACTTCAAAAAATGGCCGGTTTGCTCAAGGACTATTTGTCTCTATCTCCGTCTCCGTTATCACGGCAACGCCGGGTAACTTTACTCGTAACTTGGCATGTCAACTTAAACTTTAACTTAACTTTAATTTAGCATGTTAACTTGACTCGTAATTGCAACATGTTAAATAAGGTGATGTAAGTGACGCTGCATCAATGGAGATAAACTTCTGAAATTTTTTTTTACAACAATCTTCAAAATCTTTATTTTATTTCATTTTAGTTGAACACTGTAGAACACAAATCGTCGTATTAGCACTTTAAAAAACCTTTCGTTTAGCAGCACATGGACAAAATAGTACGGCATTTTACATCATCTCGAACCATCAAATTTGTTGCTCATGGACCCCGCGAATGTCCTTTTTTCTCATGAATGTGTGGGGTAAAGTGTTCTATTAACTCTAGTTATTCACGTTTTTTCACTCAAAGGAGAAAGAGCAAGCATAGTTCACGATAACAATGTGAATCAAAGACGGGAATCGACCATGAGCCTTTCACGACACTCACTATCATGCTGGCATCTATTAAACATAGGGGCAATACCCCTGGCGCTCACCTGTTAGAATAAACAGTATACTACGCTGATTAAAGGTATTTTCAACCAATTTCAATATTTGCTAGAAGACAGGGCAGCATGTAGAATCATACTAACATAATCATAAGACTTTAAACAAACAAACAAACAAAAAATACCTATTTTGGGGGGGCAATCCTCCCCCCGCCCCCACCCACCCCATGTACCTCCTCAGACTGCAATTTTTCCAATGCCTTGAACAAACATTGGTACATCATGGATGATGAAGGTTGTGGTGAAGTTTCATCAGAATTGTGTGTGTAGTTTCTGAGAAGAAAGCGAACACCTATTTTGGGGGGTCAAACGTCTTTGGAGAAGAAGTTCTTCGGAGAAGAAGTTTCAAGTGTTTACGGACTGACGGACGGACTGACGGACGATGCGCCATCGCATAAGCTCCCTGACCTTCGTTCCAGATGAGCTAAAAACTACAGACCCCGCAAGAGGATAACGTCCGCAAGAGTTGAACATGCAGATATGGACGACTTCCCTCACAATAGCAGACCACAATCAGCATGGACGGACTTCAATGTTGAAAAGGTGAGGAATCAACAAACACCAAAAACCCGTTTACTTGGGATAGGGTGAAGGGTTTAGAGTAGAGTGCGGCAACGGGGATAGAGGGGAGTGAAGGAGTGAGGATGACAACAGTGGGGCAAGCACCAACAACGATTGTAGGGTAAAAAATGAAGAAACACTGACAGCACATTCACCCTTTGACAAGACCCTCTCACCGATATCACAATCACTACAATGTGTATACAATCACCCATCTATAACTAATCCATAACTAATCCATCAACCAGTCCTGCCAATGCCCCTGTCCCCTCAATCTCCAAAGCTTCTGTGGACCTATAGAATTCCAATTTCAACCTCTTTAATCTACTGTTTCTGCTGCCACTACCTTCTAGGGAGCTCTTTCCTATCATTTATTACTCTACTTTTTGTAAGATCTCCGAAAATTAGTGCATTACTTTCTGCAATTACTGCATGATACAGTAGAAAGCTTTGGGGTCCATATAGAACCAAAAGCCTCTGGTACAAAGAGGTGTTGCACTGAAGTTATTTCTGATAATTCAGAGGTTATTGTCTCTTATTGGTTTAGATAAATCTCAATTTAATAAAGTCGAAGCAGCTTGCAAACAGCAGGTCATTATACTTTGCCTCTGGCTTTGCAGAAAAGCTACTGGTGCAATACTAAACTATTAGGTTTTGGGTGATGTTTGTGAGATGGAAATTTCTCTTTGTTGCCAAATGCAATAGCCTGCCCTTGGAAATTACATTCCCAATTACTTAATCAGTTACATGCTTGGGCAGGGTCTGCTAACCCCCGCTCTAGCAGGGAAAATGGCCTTAAAACGATCATTCATTCATATTCATTCATTTTTGGGCAGGGTCACCCAGATAGCTCAGATGGCAGAGCACTGGTGTGGCTCACCAGAGGACCTGAGCTCAAGTCCTGGTCTGGGCATGCAATTTCCCCACATACTGTATGTCAATTAATTAGTTATAATTCTGTTCATTTATTTACTTAATAAGTACCTGAGTGACAGTAATGAAAACGGAAAGAAGAACCTACTATAAATTAGTGAAAAGTCTCAAAAGTGCACATTTTTGGATGATGCAACCAGGAGGCTGTGTAATTAATTAACAATCAGAAAAAAATAAAATAAAGCAGGTTGCCCTAAATGTCCCGTTCAAAATATTCTTGGAATGAGAGGCTCGCAATACTGCAAGATTAATAAATTGTGATGGTTCTGCGAAGCCATCACCCCCCTCCTCCCTGGAAATCCATACACCATACAGGTTCCCTAGTTAATTATTTCCGTAGTATAGTCCTTTCCCCTTTTTCAGTGTGTTGATTGGGTCAATATGCGTTGTGTGGGATTCTCCCCCTTCCGGAGTAAGCATGCGCAAACATAGGCACACAACGACCCAATCTAATCCCCTACAACTACGTTTCCCGAACCTTCCCTAATTTACATATCGTGCCAAATCACCATTCAAATCACACACCATAACCCAACTGCCAGACACAATCACAATTACAATCTAGATACAATAATCACACAACGCTATAGACTCATTTGAACATTTTATCAACATTTCACTTCCTTTGAAAAGGACACAGGCACTGGACATGCTCTCCATTGCTCCACAACCAAGACGCCTCAAAAGCACCTCAATACGGATAACCTCACGTCGCCTCAACCAAACACGGCTCACCCACAATGCCAGCTCTACTAATGCTTCACCTACAACCAGGAAAGACGCCGCCATCGCCCCAGAATACAGGAACGACAGCGAGGTTATGGTGGTGGTGAGTTGCATTCACCTTCCATCTTCAAACCACATTATCACAAAGAAAAAGATAAGCACTAATCACTCATTAGCACCTTGCCAACAGCCCTGTGATGACATTCAATTATTCAAGCAATTATGTTCCCAGTGCTGTTCCTGCTCAAACCGCACAGCAAAAGATGCTAGCACATGTAAATTGAGGAGATCTGATGTGTGCCGCAGCCAGAAGGCAGAATGAGCACGAGTCGTGATTGGGGTCTTGTGTGGGCTGTGCTAATGCTCGGGGGATCTGATGGGCCCCAATGAGCATCAAAGCCACACATAGCGTCATTTGTGATCCAAGTCCAGGCCACACGCTCACCAGGCGACTATAAAGCACTGCATTCCTGATGAAAGAAAGGATTTTCCTCCTTGGCTTGTTCGGCGATAGTGATAAAAGGTGGGTCAGAGCTGGAAATTATAATTCCCCAACGAATTGACTCTAATCTGCAGATAGCTGTGTACACTAGCGGTTGCTCGGCCACATCCAGTTAAAACCTAAAGATAAGCTCAGTGCATAATGAAGGACATGAGACCCAGTTGAAAAAACCAAACCACATAACTTCAGGTAAACGGCAATTTAACGGAGGACCCTGGGGGCACCTGGTAGACCAAATGGCACTCGTGGTTGATTAATAACCCGCCGTGACAGAGTTATTCATGCTCGGTGACCTCAGGGCCTGAATGTCCGAGGGGAACCGAGGCTCCCCCTCGTAAGTAGACCCCAAAACCCATGGCCATAACTATATAAACATATACACTACATGACCAAAAGTATGTGCACACCCCTTCTAATTAGTGGATTTGGCTGTTTCAGCCACACCTATTGCTGACAGGTATATATAATTATATTATACGTACACAAAGGGATTATAATCAAGCACACAGCCATGCAGTCTCCATAGACAAACATTGGCAGTAGAATGGGCCGTACTGAAGAGCTCAGTGACTTTCAACGTGGTACCGTCATAGGATGCCACCTTTCCAAAAAGTCAGTTCGTCCAATTTCTGCCCTGCTAGAGCTGCCCTGGTCAACTGTAAGTGCTGTTATTGTGAAGTGGAAACGTCTAGGAGCAACAACAGCTCAGCCGCGAAGTGGTAGGCCACACTAGCTCACAGAATGGGACCACCGAGTGCTGAAGTGCATAGCGGATAAAACTCGTATGTCCTCGGTTGCAACACTCACGACCGAATTCCAAACTGCTTCTGGAAACAACGTCAGCACAACAACTGTTCGTTGGAAGCTTCATGAAATGGGTTTCCATGGCCGAGCAGCCGCATACAAGCCTAAGATCACCATGTGCAATGCCAAGCGTCGGCTGGAGTGGTGTGTGTGTGTGTGTGTGTGTGTGTGTGTGTGTGTGTGTGTGTGTGTGTGTGTGTGTGTGTGTGTGTGTGTGTGTGTGTGTGTGTGTGTGCTGTATGTATATATGACAAATTAATGTTTGAAATCGTAATTTGAGAAAGCTTGGAATTTTGATTTAAGTGGACTCAACTTTTGCATCCCACTTTATATACAATCCAAGAAACTTTTCAATATTATCTCATCACACTGGTGCACAATACAGTAATTGGTAGTGTGGAAGTATATAAATATATATATACTATATTATTTGTTCTCATATATCATTATTTTCCAAAATGTGTTTTTTGTGTAACTCTGTAGAAAATGGAATCTGGAGGAGAAAGAGCTTGCATGGACAGGTCAAGAGGAAGTGACCTACAAAGAACAGATAAAAAAGTGCTTTACCATTTTAACTGATAACAACTGTCTAAAAAGGCTCTTAGAACTCTCCAAGATAGAAACCAGAGTGTCTCACTGTCTGGGCCGGAGAGCCTGTGCGGAGTCCTGAATTCCATGCTCATATAAGGAAATGGGCATTTATTATATAAGAAAAGGGACTCCGAGGAAAAGGCTGCGCTGGCCAGAGAAGATCTGCGCACAGAAGAAGACGGTGGAGCCTTTGCCACGACCGGCAGAACGATGCTTAGTTAAGTTCAGTTAGTTCATTAGTTAGTCCAATATCTTGAATTGGTACGTTCATGTAACAACCCTCTACAGTTTAATAATCTTTGTGTGAGAACCAAAGGAGGAGTTTTTCTTTGTCGTAAGATTAGGGATTCTTCAAGAGTAGGAATTTGGAATTTGTCCAGGGTGTTGGTGATAAGGTGTCTAATTTTCCTGAAAGACGCTCTGAGATCTTTAACGTCCACTAACAACCATTACTTGCAGATATGTCGTTCGGCTTAACATCCATCTAATGATTGCCATGTAACACCAGGGTGGCAGTTTATAGCTGCGTCGAAAATAGAAACCAGGCCAGACAGCTCAAAACTGAGTGCACATACCTCAATGTAGAGTCTACACACAATTAGTGGGGTGAAAAAAATCTTACTAATGCCCTTGTGGGAGCTGTGCTCGCACGAAAAAGCCAGACCAAATGGACGACACAGGAACGAAGTTTCGCCGAGCTATTTATTTAGCTCAAAACCAAAGAACTCAAAAGCACACTGAATCCGCCCCTCGAATGGGCAGCAATTTATAACGCAAACTGAACACACAAAAGCCACGCCTCTCAGGCGGGGCGTGGTATGCCAAATAGGTAAGTCACGCCTCTCGACGGGGCCTGGTATGCAAGGCAAGTGTTCGCCCGAGAGGGCAAGGCACGCACAGTGGCTGGCCATAGACCAGCTCGGCGGTGGAAGCCTGGAGGTCCTCTTTAGGGGCCGTTCGGAGGCCCAATAGGACCCACGGGAGCCTGTCGGCCCAACCGTCGTCCTGGAGGCTGGCTCTGAGAGCGGCCTTCATCGAGCGGTGGAACCGCTCGCACAAGCCATTGGCTTGGGGGTGGTAGGCCATGGTGCGGTGAAGCTTGACCCCCAAGGCCTGGGCGACCGCGCCCCAAAGCTCGGAGGTGAATTGCCGGCCTCTGTCAGAGGAGATGTCCGAGGGCGCACCGAAACGGGCAATCCAAGTGCCAATGAAGGCCTGCGCCACGTCGGCGGATGTTTTTGATGCCAGCGGGACGGCCTCCGACCACCTGGTGGTCCTGTCCACCATCGTGAGGAGGTGGGTGAAACCCCGCGAGGAGGGAAGGGGTCCCACCAGGTCCACATTGACGTGGTCGAAGCGCCGCGCGGGCACGTCGAATGGTGCCAACGGGGCCTGGGTGTGCCGGTGGACCTTCGCGCGCTGGCAGGCGACACAGGCATTGGCCCAGTCGTGGACGTCCTTACGGAGCCCGTGCCAGACGAACTTTGCTGCCACGAGCTTCTGTGATGCTTTCCGGCCCGGGTGGGAAAGGCCGTGGAGGGCTCAAAAATGTGCCGCTGCCATCCGGTGGGCACGATGGGGCGAGGTTGGCCCAGGGAAACGTCACACAGGAGAACTGTGCCTGTGTCCTCGAAGGTGGCGTCAGCCAACCGCAGGCCTGTGTCCGCTGTCCGGAGGGCTTGCACCGTGGGGTCGGCGGTCTGGTCGGCCGCCATGCTGGTGAAGTCCACACCCAGGTGGACGGCGTTCGCGCCAGATCCGGAGAGGCAATCGGCCACAGCGTTGTCCTTGCCCGCAACGTGCCGGATGTCCGTCGTAAATTCGGACACGGCGGAGAGGTGGCACTGCTGGCGGGCCGACCACGGCTCCGTAACCTTGGCCATGGCGAAGACCAGGGGTTTGTGGTCCACAAACGCTGTGAACGGGCGGCCCTCCAAAAGATGGCGGAAGTGGCGAACGGCCAGGTAAAGGCCGAGGAGCTCGCGGTCGAAAGCGCTATACTTGCGCTTGTTAGGTCGAAGCTGCCGGCTGAAGAAGGCCAGCGGTTGCTAAGCTCCGTTCACCCACTGTTCATGCACGGCGCCCACCGCATAGTCGGAAGCGTCCGTGGTGAGGGCGATGGGTGTGTCGAACGCCGGGTGTGTCAGCATGGTCGCGTTGGCGAGGGCCAGCTTAGCGCCCGTGAATGCCGCGTCCATCTCTGTGGTCCAGGTGACGTCATGCTTGGCCGGGTTGCCCCGGAGGGCTTCGTACAGGGGGCGCATGAGTTGGGCGGCGCGAGGCACGAACCGGTGGTAAAAATTTACCATCCCCAAAAATTCCTGTAGGCCCTTGATGGAGCGGGGGCACGGGAAACTTGTGACTGCCTCCACCTTGGTAGGCAGCGGGATAGCCCCGCGCTTCGTGATGCGGTGCCCCAGGAAGTCGACGGCCGTTACGCCAAACTGGCATTTCGCTGGGTTGATGATGAGGCCGTGCTGGCCGAGGCACTCGAAAAGCGTGCGCAGGTGGACGAGGTGCTCCGCCCGGGAAGTGCTGGCGATGAGAATGTCATCCAGGTAGATGAACAGAAAGGTGAGATCGCGCAGCACACTGTCCATCAGCCGCTGGAAGGCCTGGGCCGCGTTCTTAAGGCTGAACGGCATTCGGAGGAACTCGAAGAGGCCAAAAGGTGTAATTACAGCCGTCTTCCGAACGTCGGCCGGCCGGACAGGTACCTGGTGGTAGCCCCGAATAAGGTCGATCTTGGAGAAGATCACCGCCCCGCCAAACGGGCGGAAAAGTCCTGTATGTGTGGTATCGGGTACCGGTCGGGGGTGGTGGCCTCGTTGAGGCGGCGGCAATCGCCGCATGGTCGCCATCCGCCACCCGGTTTGGGCACGATGTGCAGGGGCGAGGCCCACGCGCTGTTCGAGCGCCGCACAATGCGCAACCGCTCCAGCGCGTCGAATTCTGCCTTCGCCACGGCGAGTTTGGCCGGGTCGAGGCGGCGAGCCCTGGCGTATACCGGTGGACCTGTGGTCGGGATGTGGTGTTCGACGCCGTGCTTGACGGCGACGGCCGGAAACGTCGGCCGCGTGAGGGCGGGAAACTCAGCGAGTAGGCGGGTGAAATCGTCCACTGCCGGGAGCGCGGAGGCTAGCTTGGTCGGAGCGGAGCCGCTCAATGAGGAAGCGAGCGAGCTGAAGGTCTCCGCGTTGATGAGCCGACACCGTTTGACGTCGACCACAAGCCCATGCGCACAAAGAAAATCTGCACCCAGCAAGGCCATGGGCACATTCGCCGTGATGAAGTCCCACCTGAAGCGCTGGCCCCTGAAGCAGAATGCGACGCTGCGCGAACCGAAGGTGCGGATGGAGGAACTGTTTGCGGCGACCAAGGCGGGGCCGCAAAGCACGGCCTGTTTGTCCTCCACCGAGGCACGTATCATGCTCAACTGAGCGCCTGTGTCACACAAAAAACGCCGCCCGGACTCCGTGTCCATGATAAACAGAAGGCTGCCTGAATGGCCGCCGCTCATGGCAGGCAGCGAGTTTTTTCGAGTCGTTTCCTGACCCGCCGAAAGTGCACGGTGGGCGGCATGTTCTGGCCTTCTGCCCGAACCTGACGTGGTAATAGCACATCGTCCGCTCTGGTGGAGGCTCCGGCGGCCGCGTCGGGTTCGGTCGACGGGGCGTCGCGGCGGCCGCAGCCGTCAGTGGCGCGGACTCGGCCGGTGGAGGTGCCGGTCGTGGCGCGGGCATTGCCTCGGTCGGCCCAGGGTCCCAGGCGGCAGCTCCGACATGTCGCCTGGCCGAGAAAAATTTATCGGCCTCCTTGGCCAGGGCGCGAGGGTCCGTGATGGGCGAATTAGCCAAAGCTAAGCGTACCTGCCCGGGTAGCCGCTGGAGGAACAGCTCGCAGAAGAGGAAGTCTGGGCTGTGGTCACCGAGAAGAGCAAGCATGTGGTCCATGCTTTCGGACGGACGGGCCTCGCCCAGCTCCGGGAGGTGTAGTAGTTGTTGTGCGCGTTCGGTCTCCGTGAGTCCAAACGCACCGAGGAGTAGGCCTTTGAGCGCGCCGTATTTGTCGGCGTCCGGCGGGTGCTGTAGGAAGCTCAGGACCCGGGCCGCGGCGAAGGCGTTGAGCATGGAGACCACGTTGTGGTGGCGCGTCGTGTCCTTCGTAATGTTTTGCAGGGCGAATTGAGAATCCGCTTGAGCAAACAAAACGGCCGCGTTAGATTCCCAAAAGCCCGGGAGCTTCAAAGCTGCAGCTGACTCCATCGCCGTGTTCGTAGAAAGGGGTCACCAATTGTGGGAGCTGTGCTCGCACGATAAAGCCAGACAAAATGGACGACACAGGAACGATGTTTCACCGAGCTATTTATTTAGCTCAAAACCAAAGAACTCAAAAGCACACTGAATCCACCCCTTGAACGGGCGGCAATTTATAACGCAAACGGAACACACAAAAGCCACGCCTCTCAGGCGGGGCGTGGTATGCCAAATAGGTAAGTCACGCCTCTCGACGGGGCATGGTATGCAAGGCAAGTGTTCGCCCGAGAGGACAAGTCTGGACATGCCCGGGCGAGTCCGGACACGTGACCGCTCGCCGGTTGCGTCATCGGCCGGTGCACGGTAATTGTGTCATGCTTCCGGTAACCGCTACACCCTTATATATTGAAAAATAAACGGTACCTAATATCCAGGATGAATGATCAAACGTCGAAAACAGAGGGCATCATGTACAAGAAGCAGGTTTTATAGAAAAGAGGAGAGAATTGTTCACGTTCTTTGCTAAACTGTTAGATTAAAATGCAACATTCCAACAACTCCCTGTTGGGAAGAAGCACCCTGTGGATAAAAAATGGACATTCATTATAGACGAGTTGTACTTTTTACGTGATTATAAAGAAGGTGCATTGACACGTTTCCACTGCAGGTATAAAGTGGGAAGAAATTTCTGCACGTTTTGACTTCACATGCCCAGGAAAAGCTCCAAGAGCGAGCAGCATCTCATCTGCCTGGAAGACCTTTTTAGCAAGCGTGGAGCCGGATGTGTGTCAATCACAATTCCCCCACACCGGGAGCATCTCCAGACATGCACCGAGAATCATTCTGGGTCACATCCACGAACTGCTGTGCGCGAACCACGTGTCGCTGTAACATTCCGCAGGAACCCTATGACCCGCGAAGATTAAACCTTCCATTGAAACCTGCACGGGATCAGGTGTACGGAACCTCTACGAGGGTTTCATTTCGACTGCATCTGCGCGGGATTGTGACGTAAACAATGGGCAGGTGGCACCGCAAGAGAAGAGCAATTGTGTCACGTGACCACTGGAGCGTCTCGTGCAAGGTCTCCGTTCTGAAATGAGGCCGAATGATATCCTCGATGAGGTGGGAGGGAAAAATGTATAACTAGTATTTTGCATTCCGAGTGTAAAGAAATGCAAACGCAACTGTTCTTTCCCTAAAAAGCTTCAAAACGCCCGGCATTAGTGAGAACCTTTGACCACGAATGCATTTCTTTCTGCACTTAATAAGCCCTAAACTTTTGTTCCAGCATGAATAATTCATTTTGCAAAGCAGAAAACTTGTGTTCCGACAATGATGCCATATGGTCAGAAATCCTGTTGCTACACACATAATAAGGCATTGCCTTGAAAATGGGAAGTTTTCATATTGCAAAACAATTTTTATTCATCGTCTTCTTATAATTACCTCTGCCACCAAAGGTGGATGGAGGTTATGATTTCACCCCTGTCTGTCCGTTTGTGAACAAAATATCTCAAAACGTTGTGGACGGATTCGGACGACATTTGGCATTGAGGTCGTGTATATGACACGGACGAAATGATTAGATTTTAGTGAAGATCCGGATTCGGATCCGGCTACGAGAATTTTTAAAGTGATTCTTCACCATTGGGAGATAGGGCCAAAAACGATACATTGCAGTATATCTCAAAAAGTTATGGACGGATTTGGACAAAACTCGGTGGATCGGTTGGGTATATCAAAAGGACGATTCGATCCGATTTTAGTGAATTTCTGAATATGGATTCGGATATGAGAATTATTTAATTTTTAAAGTGATTCTTCACTATTGGGAGATCGGGCCAAAAAATACACAGAGCAGGATATCTCAAACAGTTCTGGATGGATTTGGACAAAACTTGTTGGACAGGTTGTGTGTGTGACATGGAAGAATCGATTCAATTTTGGTGAAGATCCGGATCCGGATCCAGCTTGTAGAATTTTAAAATGATTCTTCACCATTGAGTGATATGGCCAACCAGGCGGAGGTATGCTCTCTTCTGAGTGCTGTTCTATTTGTTGCAATGTTTTTAACTACTTATCCGCACACCGCCTCACACGCATCCCTCCTGCAACACGTCACATTCTCTCTATCTCCCCCTTACTAGTACCCGACTGCAAAGCCGCAATGAGCCGGCGAAGCCGAAGCCTCTTGCCACTATTTTACCCATCACTACGGCATCAGTAGGTTAGGTAGTTGGTAGTAGGTAGGTGTAGTAGGTACCGTACCTAGTTCAAAATGACACCATTTGCATTCTGGCTGAGATTAAAATTTATAAAATTTCCTTCTTGATTAATTCGGTGAAAACCGTCTCAACTTCGGATATAGTCAGGTTCACTATGTTTTTTCGTTCAAGCTTTTGGTAGATTAGCAAAACTATACATTTTTGGAATATTCAGAGCATGAGGAATCCAAAAATGAATGTTTACATTTGCGTAGACACCTTTGCGAAAATGACACTCAGGACAGTGATGAAGATCTGTAAAAGCATATTCCTGAACGGGATAGACTATAGACCTCGTAGATCCTGTGTATAGGACTTATAATTCAATCTGATACTACCTATAACTTCCTATAACAACCTATAACTTCAAAGGACTTGCAATATCATGTATTATGTAATACAGTTATATCACAAATATAAAGACAATGGTTTTCAATTACCTTTGTTTGTTGCTTTTCTATAATCCTGAGCACTATTTTGAGGCCTTTATTGGATTCCTTGACCCAGAAAACATAGGATTAGCATATTTAATTAAGTCTCTAGGTTGACTAGAAGCCGAGATCGCGCAAAATATGTATTTTATGGCGGCCATTTTCAAAATCCAAAATGGCGGCCATGGAGGTGTCTGTGCAAATGCCAACATTGATTTTAAGATTCTCCATGCTCTGAAGATTCCAAAAATGTACAGGTTTGCTAATCCCAAAATTTTGAAAGAAATTATATTTGTTAACATAGTGAACCTGACTATCTTCATCACTGTCCTGAGTGTCATTTTCGCAAAGGTGTCTACGCAAATGTAAACATTAATTTCTGGATGCCTCATGCTCTGAATATTCCAAAAATGTATAGTTTTGCTAATCTACCAAAATTTTGAACGAAATGATATTTGTTAACATAGTGAACCTGACATATTTCCGGCCGTGAAAAACTATCCCCTACGGCCGCGAGATTTCTAAAAAATAATTCTTCGTCAATTTTAGAATATTTGACGCCGTTTTCAGCCTCCGAAACCCGGTAATAAGCTTTTTTGAAATATTTTTTCAAATGCTCGAATCTCATTTGTTCCGGTGTTTGGTGATGATTTTCGTTGAAGATAACCAGGCCCGTGCGGGCCGAGGTTGGTCTTAAAGTATTTTAATTACAAATTAGAGGTGCATAAGATTGTGAATCAAAAAAAGACGGGTGAAACAAACTCCTATTAAACTTTTTTCAATTTGTTATGCATACTTCCGCATCCGCAAGATGGCGGCCTCCATTGAGCGATTTGGTGCGTCAAAGCTTCGAAATTCTCAAGGGATCCAGCAAAATCTGGCTTTTCAACATAATACGTATGCGTTCATTCACAACACGGGCTTCGCCGGCTACTAGTACCCGACTGCAAAGCCGCAATGAGCCGGCGAAGCCAAAGCTTCTTGCCACTATTTTACCCATCACTATGGCATCAGTAGGTTAGGTAGTTTGTAGTAGGTAGGTGTAGTCGGTACCGTAACTAGTTCAAAATGACACCATTTGCATTCTGGATGAGATTAAAATTTATTAAAATTTCCTTCTTGATTAATTAGGTGAATGTTCATTCATTCAATAGTTCATTCAATATTCATTCGTTCTTCTTGATTAATTCGGTGAATTCCGTCTCAACTTCGGATATTTCCGGCCGTGAAAAACGATTCCCTACGGCCGCGAGATTTCTAAAAAATAATTATTCGTCAATTTTGGAATATTTGACGCCGTTTTCAGCGGCCGAAACGCGTAATAAGCTTTAAAAAAATATTTTTCAAATGCCCGAATCTCATTGGTTCCGGTGTTTGGTGACGATTTTCATTGAAGATAACGAGGTTGGTCTTAACGTATTTTAATTACAAATTAGAGGTGCATTAGATTGTGAATCAAACAAAGACGGGTGAAACAAACTCCTATTGAACTTTTTCGCAATTGTTTTATGCAAACTTCCGCATCCGGTACGATGGTGGCCTCCATTGAATGATTTAGTTTTAGAAATATTTTTTCAAATGCTCGAATCTCATTGGTTCCGGTGTTTCGTGACGATTTTCGTTGAAGATAACCCGGCCCGTGCGGGCCGAGGTTGGTCTTAAAGTATTTTAATTATCAATTAGAGGTGCATAAGATTGTGAATCAAACAAAGACGGGTGAAAGAAACTCCTATTGAACGTTTTTCAATTTGTTATGCATACTTCCGCATCCGCAAGATGGCGGCCTCCATTGCGCTTCGGAATTCTCAAGCCAAGGGATACAGCATACTCTGGTTTTCGACATAATACGTACGCGTTTATTGACAACACCGGCTTCGCCGGCTACTAGTACCCGACTGCAAAGCCGCAATGAGCCGGCGAAGCCAAAGCCTCTTGCCACTATTTTACCCATCACTATGGCATCCGTAGGTTAGGTAGTTGGTAGTAGGTAGGTGTAGTAGGTACCATACCTCATTCAAAATGACACCATTTGCATGCTGGATGAGATTAAAATTTATAAAATTTCCTTCTTGATTAATTCGGTGAATTTTTCAGCCTCCGAAACGGTAATAAGCTTTTGTGAAATATTTTTTCAAATACTCGAATCTCATTGGTTCCTGTGTTTGGTGACGATTTTCGTTGAAGATAACCAGGGCCCGTGTGGGCCCGGGGAACGAGGTTGGTCTTAAAGTATTTTAATTACAAATTAGAGGTGCATAAGATTGTGAATCAAAAAAAGACGGGTGAAACAAACTCCTATTTAACTTTTTCGCAATTTTTTTGTGCATACTTCCGCATCCGGAAGATGGCGGCCTCCACTGAGTGATTTGGTTTTTTAAATATTTTTTCAAATGCTCGAATCTCATTGGTTCCGGTGTTTGGTGACGATTTTCGTTGAAGATAACCAGGGCCCATGCGGGCCCGGGGAACGAGGTTGGTCTTAAAGTATTTTAATTACAAATTAGAGGTGCATAAGATTGTGAATCAAAAAAAGACGGGTGAAACAAACTCCTATTGAACTTTTTCGCAATTGTTTATGCATACTTCCGCATCTGGAAGATGGCGGCCTCCATGGGGCGATTTGGTGCGTCAAAGCTTCGAAATTCTCAAGGGATCCAGCAAAATCTGGTTTTTCAACATAAAACGTACGCGATCATTCACAACACCGGCTTCGCTGGCTATTAACGAAAGCATCATTGTTCATTCCTTTTCCTCCATTTCTGCAAGATCTCTGATCTCATATGAAGGCTATTGTTATTATTACTCCACACGCGTAGCTCAAAATTGGGATTAAGCAATTGGTTCACTCTGTCTGTTAGTCTATGATTGAGAAACTACTTGATTCCAATTGAATTTTCTCTTTTGAACACTGTAGAATATTAATCGGAACACGAACCTACACTTTATAAGTAATTTGGCAAGTTGTATGGCGTATTGCCTGAAGCAAGCATGCGCACAGCGCTGTAAAGCAATACTTTCGGTCTGTGTCTGTCTGCCAGGAAATCAAACAAAATGCAAAATCATTCCAAACGTGAAATTTAGTTTTTAGGGACATAAAAAACACAAATAACAGATGCGAATGACAAATTTAACGTGTTAAAAAAGGTAGTGCACAATAGGCCGTGTCAATAGCGGTAAACGTCCGATCCTTTAAAACTTTTATTTTATTTCAATTGAATGATATACTTGAACAATGTAGAACACAAATCGCCTTGTTTGCACATGAAAAAAAACCTTCATCTTAGCAGTACTTGAGCACAATTGTTCGCCGTCTCACCCGATCAATTTTGATGCGGCTCTGATGGCGGTGTGACAGCAAGATTCGGTTTTTGAGGTCAATAGGTCAAAAGGTCAAATGTCAAGGTCACATAAATCGTCACCTTTCAACCAATTTACTTGATATATAGTATTCACCCGCTACCAATAATGGCACATTCAGATGAATTAGGAATTATGTAGAAACAATTTTTCCAAATGAACTTTTTTATTCAAAACTGAAGATATCAAACAAAACACTGTTATAGTTAAAGGAGGTAACATGTCAGGAATACCTGCAAAAAACATGTACAAATCAAATTCACTGGTTGAAAAAGTATTCAGCCTTTTAGTTCAGTACTTCATTGAAGTACCTTTTGCATCAATGACTACTTTGAGTCTTTTTGGGTAGGTCTCTTCCAGTTTTGCACAGTGAGATGGTGAAATCTTTGCCCATTCTTCACGAAAATCGCTCTCACTCTGCCAGGTTTGATGGGGATTGTTAATGGACTGCAATCTTCAAGTCTCGCCATAAATGTTCAATTGGGTTCGAGTAAGGACTTTTAATGGGCCACTCAAGAACATTTATTTTATTTTTATTTAGCCACACGTGTGGCTTTATCTTTGTGCTTCAGATCATTGTCCTACTGAAATGAGAATCTACTTCCCAGTTTCAGATTCATGGCTGATTCATGCAGGTTTTCAACAAGGATTCTGCTGTATTTTTCACCGTCCATGTTTCCGACTATCCAGCAAAGCTTACCAGTCCCTGCTGATGAAAAGCAGCCCCAAAGACTTCCGTTTCCGTTTTTTCAACTTCCAAAGACTTCCCCAATAGACTTCCGTTTCCGGTCTTGCTGGCGAGGGTTCGTTTTTTCGCAGCTCCACACGCTCTCCATCGAAATCGAAGTTAAGTAATTGGTCCCATTTTGTATTTTCGTTATAACTGTATTTATTTTATGGTGTATGTACGTATATTGTCCCGACAAAGATTTTCGGTGCAAATCTTTCATACCTGTATTGAAAATCGTGTTAATTCGTGTCGTCTTGAGGCCTTGTACAGTGTACACTGTACAACCTTGAGGCTTTGTTTTTCTCTCAGCGGTCTGTCGTTTGTGATCCAATAACTTTCGTTCTCTGTTTTCGCAGTCTTTCCACCCCAAAGCCTACTTCCTTATGTAAATCTCAACTCAAAAAAAAAAGAAAAAAAAGACATTACCTTCTCTGTGCTCATTCGTTTATTCATTCTTATTCGTTCGTTCGTTCTTCGACCACGTGTTTCTCCCCCATTTCCCCAGATAGATTGTCAAATTTCAACTCGTTATTTTATCGTCCATGCGATATTGTTTGATTATAGTTAGTTTTGGTTTGAATTTCCTGTAACTCGTAATTAATTAATCGTGTTCTGCTCCTCGTGTGTGGCCTTGTAGTTGTACCCCCGTCGGTGTTTTGTTAACTTAAGCGTGTTTTGCTTGGCTCTTGGTTTTTTCCCTTCTACCCCGAACATAATACTCTGTCTAACGTTCTAAATCCCCACCCCCCCCCCAAAAAAAACAAAAAAAACAAAAACATTTATTTTATTTTCTCCACGTGTACTGTTGTCTCATCCTGTATTTTCTGTCCAGGTGTGCTGTTCGCCCCGCCCCCATTATATCCTTGCCATCCACCGTTTGCCCTGTTCACGTGACTCGTGGTGGTCCCTCTCGGCTCTCCCCCCGTTGGTATTTTTGTGCATATAAGATTGTTCACAGTTCTGTTTAAATATTATTTAAATATGTTTAACCTTTCCCCTTCTGTGTTTTATTCAGTGGTATATTACAACACGCTGTTTTTCTTCCTATTTAAAAGGCTTTTCTCAATTTCCTCTCCAACTCATTCCACTTCAAAAAAAAGAAATTCAATATCTTATACGTCTCCCTCACTACATGGTCTAAATTCACATTCATTCCATCCCTCCTCCATCATTCTGAATCGGATTGCTAACTTGAAAATCACAACAAACCCAATTTGTTATCAATGTTCGTCTTTCATTAATCATCCACTTTCTAAACTCCCCTCTTGCCCCTCCCATCCAAATCCCCCCCCTTGCACCTACACTCCTAAACTACCCCCTTGCCCCTCCATTCTTAAACTCCCCCCTTGCCCCTCCACTCCTGAACTCCCCCCTTGCCCTTCCCCTCCTAAACTCCCCCTTTGCCCCTCCCCTCCTAATCCCCCCCCTTGCCCCTCCACTCCTGATCTCCCCCCTTGCCCTTTCCCTCCTAAACTCCCCCCTTGCCCCTCCCCTCCAAATCCCCCCCCTTGCCCCTACACTCCTAAACTCCCCCCATGCCCCTCCCCTCCTAAACTCCCCCCTCACTCCTCCCCTTCAAAACTCCCCCCCAATCCCTCCCATTCAATTCTCCCCCCATACCATTCCTCTCCAATTCTCCCTCCTCCCCCCTCCTCCTCCAAGCTGCCTCCTCCCCACTTCGTCTCCCTTCTATCTCATACCTCCACCCCCCCAAACCTTCTACTTTCCTCTGCCCCCCCTCAAACAACCCCTCACTGTGCCTCATCCCTTCACCATCAAACCTTTCATCCTCCTCATCCTTTCCTTTCTTGGAACTCTTCTGCAACATCTGACACACTATCAACTGCTCTCCCTACCTCCCCCTCTCATCCTTCATCTTACCCTACTCCTCCCCTCCCCTGTCCTGTACCCGATGCTCCCCCTCTCTCTTCATTAACGGTATGGACCTCAAACATCCGGGGCCTTCGCTCAAACCTGACTGATCTCTCCATACAGGTTGCTTCTGACAATCCAGACTTGATCTGCTTAACAGAGACTTTCCTCCTTCAAGATGTCTCTGATTCCTTAATATCTCTTCCTGGTTACTCCCTCCTCCGGTATGATAGACCTGAGCCTCGGCCTGGTGGTGGGGTGGCTATCTTTGTCAAAAACTCTCTTCCTCACTCTCCTTGCACTGCCCTCTTTCCTCCTCACCCGCAGGAGTACCTCTGGTTACGGCTTCCTCTCCGCTCCCACCTTTTGTTCATATGTGTTCTGTACCATCCCCCAAACAGTGATGACTCGATCTACATTTCACTGTCTGACAACATGGACCAACTTCTATCCACTCATCCCAACTCTCTCTTCCTCATATGTGGTGACTTCAACTGTCATCATGCCACCTGGTTGGGTGTGGGTTCCTCTCTCACCAGTCATGGCACCTCAGCAAAGGACTTCTGTGACTCACTGGGATTGACACAATCTGTCAATTTCCCGACCCAGATCTCAGCCAATGGAATATCTTCTCTTCTAGACTTGGTTATGACAAACTTCCCTGCTAATGTCTGCTGCTCTTCTTCTGCTCCAATCGGTTCTTCTGATCATGTGCTTGTCAAAGTGGACATCTCTCTGGCCATTCTCAGAGAGCCTCCTCAGCGTCGACGAGTCTGGCATTTCACTCAGGCCGACTGGGACGGTCTTCAAGCAGCCATCAATCGTCTGGATTGGTCTCCCATCTCCACTGCCTCTGACATCAATTCTTCCTGGGAATTCTTCCAAAGCAAACTGATCTCTATCATGCACAGAATTATCCCATCTCGCCTTCAATTGTCTTACCCTTCCTCCCGTCCATGGTACACTGAATCTTGTGGTGAGGCAGTTGCCCTGAAACAACTTGCCTTTGCCTCTTGGAAGGCTAATCCAACTGAAGGCAATCTCAGTTCCTTCCACCAAGCTCGGAACAAGTGTGTGTCTACCCTCAGGAGTGCCAGGAAGCACTATCTCTCCTCACTCAAGAATGAACTCTCAAACCTGTCTCCTTCCTCCAAATCCTGGTGGCGTCTGGTCAAATCCGTTTCTGGTGTTTGTTCCCCCTCCATCCCCTCCCTTACCTCAAATGGGCACACAGTTGACATCGCACGTGACAAAGCCGAATGCCTCAACTCTGTGTTCGCCTCAAAATCCTTAGTCCCAAACCCATCTCTCTCTGTTCCCACCTTTCCCAGTCGAACCCAACTGCTCCTGGACTCTGTGTCCTTCTCTCCTGACAAGGTGGAGGAGTTTTTGTCAAACCTCGACTCTGATTCTGCAACTGGACCAGACGGCATCAGCCCACGGGTCCTAAAATCCTGCTCTGCCGCTCTATCTCACCCTCTCTCTGTTCTTTTCACCCTATCTTTTGCTCAAGGTCATCTGCCAGCATCCTGGAAATCAGCTAACATTACCGCTTTACACAAAAAGGTGCAAAAACAGATCCCTGCAACTACAGACCAATCAGCCTGCTCCCAATTATCAGCAAAGTCATGGATTCCATCATTGCTTCGGATATGAAATCTTTCCTCTTCTCCAATGGCTTGATCTCTGATCATCAATTTGGTTTCAGACCAGGTCACTCTACTCTGGACATGCTGCTTCTGCTGTCTCAACAATGGATGGAGGTCCTCAATGCCAAACAGGAAATCAGAGCTGTCTCCCTTGACATATCACGGGCCTTTGATACGGTCTGGCACCCAGCTCTGCTCACCAAACTCTCCTCCTATGGTATCCATGGAAATCTCCATGCATGGCTTGCGGACTTCCTCTCTGGTCGTAGTCAACATGTGGCCCTGAATGGATTTCTCTCATCTCCCCTTCCTGTTCAGGCTGGAGTTCCCCAAGGAAGTGTGCTGGGCCCTGTGCTTTTTCTGGTCTTTATCAATGATCTCTCCGACTCTCTGGAAAATCCTCTCTATCTCTTTGCTGATGACTCCACTCTCTGCCGCTCCATTCCTCTTCCCTCAGATCGGCAGTCTGCAGCCTCCTCACTCTCTGAAGACCTGGACAAAATCACAGACTGGTCAAACAAGTGGAACATGTCTTTCAATCCTGACAAATCTCACTCTCTTACTATGTCTCTCCGAAAAGATCGACTGGACAACCCTCCCATCTACTTTCTCAACAATCCTCTCCAAGAAGTTCTGTCGCTCAAGCTTTTGGGTCTCACTATCTGCCATGATCTTTCTTGGGAAAACCACATTTCCAAGCTGGCCTCCAAAGCCAGTCGCCGACTGGGCATCCTCCGTCGTGCGAAGTCCTTCCTCGGCACACCTGAGCTCCTCACCACATACAAGGCTTTCATCCGCAGCTCAATGGAATACTGTTCTCCCCTATGGGCTGGTGCTCCTGCCTCACACCTGGCTCGGCTTCACGCTGTTGAATCCAAAGCTTTCAAAATCATTGGAATCTCCCGCGATGAAGCTATTTCTGAGGGCCTTTCATTCACTCACCGCAGGCAGGTAGGTGGTCTTTCTGTCTTCTATCGACTCCTCTCCGGCCTTCCTCCCCCAGCTCTCTCTGTGCTCTGTCCCCCAAATATTCCTACAGGTCGCACAAGATCTGCCAGCAACCCTCTGATGGTTAAACTGCCGAAATCTCGGCTCTCTGCTCACCTTCACTCTTTCATTCCTCTTTTCTCCCGCCTGTGGAACAAACTCCCACACTCCCTTCAATCCCTCTCCTCCCTCCAGGTCTTTAAAACAGCTGTTCACCACCATCTCTTATCTTCCCCCATCCATAACCTTGATCTTTTCTACCCCCACTAATTCACCCCAGATCCACCTTGTTTGAAATTCCAACTTCTTTCCTGGAAATCCTGGCAGTGTCCATATGTTTATACCTCTCCCACCCCCCCCCCCCCCTTCACATGCCTCCCCCCCAAAGCCCTCTCCCTCCCACAGATCTCTCGATGTCTCCATGTCTCTCGGTCCCTGCTCTCAAATGTTGTGTTTGTGTCCTTCCCCCTCTCTCCCCATCTTGTCTACCGCTCCCGATGTTATTTGTATATGTGTCTGTTTGTCTTTCTGTGTGATTAATGTTCGCTCTTTCACGAGCCTCGATCTTGTATACAAAACAACAACAAAAAAAAAAGCATGATGCTGCCACCACCGTGCTTGACAGTAGGTTTGGTGTTGACTGGGTGATGTGCAGTGCTCAACATGCACGAGATGTAACGCTTTGCATTTAGACCAAAAAGTTATATTTTTGTCCCATTTTTCCACGAAATGTTTCTACACATGCCTGCAGTATCATTAAAATCATATAGATGCTTTTTTGCAAATGCCATATGAGCTTTCAGATGAGTCTTTTTCAGTAATGGCTTCTTTCTTGCCACTTGTCCAAAGAGGCCAGCTTTGTGAAGAGAATGGGATATTGTTGATTGATGAACAATGACCCACATCTCGGACATAGAACCATGCAGATCTTTCAAAGTCATTGTTGGATTTACAGTGGCATGCCAAACTATTTTCTTGATTGCCCAGCTGCTGAGTTTGGATGGGCGACCTGATTTTGGTAGAGTCTGGGTGGTATGATACATCTACCACTTTTTAAGAATGGATTTCACCGTGCTCAAAGGGATAATGGGTGACTTTGAAAACTTCTTATAACTCTCTCCCGAATGGTGCTTCTCCACCACTTTATGTCATACTTCTTTGGAAATCTACTTGGTCTTCATGTTTTCCTTGTTTATTGACCAAGTCAGTTGCACCTTAAAACTCCTTAGATAAGTGATGGAGATTGATTTTTAAGTTAAACCACTGATTATGTACAGGTGAAACCAATTACACTTATTTTGTAACCTTTCAAACAAATAAATACTTCCACCACCAGAGATGGATGTAGGTCATGTTTCCCCTCCTGTCTGTTTGTCGGTTTGTGTGAACAGGATATCTCAAAGTTGTTGACAAATTCAGACAAAATTTGGTAGAGAGTGTGGGTATGTGACAAGAACGAAATGATTAGATTTTGGTGAAGATCCAGATCCGGATCTGGATCTGAGAAATTTTAAACTGATTCTTCACCGTTGAGTGATAGGGTAAAAAAAAAACTATATACTGTGGGACTCCACTATGCACGGGTGATAAAATATGACCTGTTTCTCTATTCGCGGAAAAGTGTCCAGTGAATTTGCGGTTTTTTTTCCTATTCGCAGCCATGTTCCGCCAAACCCCAGTTTTTTTTTTTTTTTTGCTATTCACGGCCATGTGCTGTGAATTCGCGTTTTTCTTCCTATTTACGGCCAGGTTCCATTAATTCGCGTTTTTTTCCTATTCGCGGCTGTGTTCCGCAAAATCGCGGGTTTTTTTTTTCATATTTGCAGCCGTGTTCCATGAATACGCGGTTTTTTTCCTATTCGCGGCCGTGTCCCGTTAATTCGCGGTTTTTTTTCCTATACGTGGCCGTGTTCCGCGAAATTGCGGTTGTTCTTTTCATATTCTTGGCCGTGTTCCATGAATTCACAGTTTTTTTCTTATACGTGGCCGACTGGCCGTGTTCTGCAAAATTGAGGTTGTTTTTTTCCCTATTCGAGGCCGTGTTCCGCGAATTCGCAGTGTTTTGTTCCTATTCGTGGACGTGTTCCACAAATTTGTGGGGGTTTTTTCCTAATCATTTCCGTGGTTCGTGAATTCGCAGATTTTCGTCGCCATTCGCGGGTTTTGCCTCACCATTTCCGGATTGTGCCTCGCCATTCGCCGTTTGTTCCTCTCTATTCGTGGATTTTCACGTCTCAGGAACTTATCACCCCTTTTTCCCTTGAAACAATGCCCTGCTATTCGCAGTTTCACAATTCGTGGATTTTCCAGGAACGTATCCCCCGCGAATAGCGGGGTCTGAGGGGATAGTGCAAAATCTCAAAAGGTTGTGGATGGATTCAGTCAAACTTGATGGACAGGTTGGATATGTGACAAGGAAGAATTGATTCAATTTTGGTAAATATCTGGATCTGGATCCGGATACGGGAATTTTTGCAATTTCTAAGTGATTCTTCACCATTGAGTGATGGGGTCAAAAACGATATATCGCATGATATTTCAAAAAGTTGCGGATTACTTATGACAAAACTTGGTGGGTGTGTTGGGTCAGTGACAAGAACACGATGATTAGATTTTGGTTCAGGTTCAGGTCCAGATTCAGATCTGACCTATCAGTGGGATACAAAACGTAAACTCAGACCCATCTCCAACCTACCCTTCTGTCAAAAGTTTAGGAACACGCTGTAGCCACTCAACTCAAACATCACCTCTCTGCCAATAACCTGTATGAAACATTCCAATCCGGATTCCGCTCCAACCACAGTACTGAAACTGCTCTCCTCAAAATCACCAACGACCTTCTCCTCTCCTCTGACGTGGGCAACCTCAACATTCTCATCCTCCTCGACCTCAGCGCCGCCTTTGACACCATCAATCACACCATCCTCCTCACCCGACTTGAAACCACCTTTAACATTACTGGCACTGCCCTCTCTTGGATCAAATCATACCTCTCTGACAGATGCCAGTTCATCTCCATCAATAACTGCAAATCCCCCACTGCTCCCCTCCCCCAAGGTGTCCCCCAAGGTTCAGTTATTGGCCCCCTCCTCTTCATCCTGTACCTGTCCCCCCTTGGTCACTTAATCCGACATCATGGTCTCCAATTCCACTGCTTCGCTGATGACATCCAGCTTTTCATCTCCACCAAGTCCATCTCCACCGCCACCCACTCTATCCTGACAAACTGCATCACTGAAATAAAATCCTGGCTTCAAATCAACTTCCTCAAACTTAACTATGATAAATCTGAAATAATTATCATTGGCCCAAAAACGCTCACCAAATCCACCCATAACTTTGCCCTCAACATCGATGGTTTCCCAGTATCCACCTCCCCTCACATCCGGAATCTTGGCATCATATTTGAGCAAACCCTCTCCTTCGACAAATACACTAAACAGATCACGAAGACAGCCTTCTTCCACCTGAAAAACATCGCCCGTCTCCATCCATTCCTCTCCTCCACGGCTGCAGAAACCCTCATCCACGCCTTCATCACCTCCCGTCTGGACTACTGCAACAGCCTCCTCTATGGTTCACCCTCAATAATCACCAATAAACTCCAATACATTTAGAACTCCGCTGCCCGTCTACTCACCCATTCCCGGACCCGTGACCACATCACCCACGTCCTTTATAAGCTTCACTGGCTCCCCATCCCCCAGAGAATCCAGTACAAAATCCTCCTCTTGACCCGCAAAGCCCTCCATAACCTGGCCCAATCCTACCTGACTGACCTCCTCTCCAGACACACTCCCACCCGCAACCTCCGCTCTGCTGGTACCAACCTCCTGACCCCCCCCCTCCCCCATCCGGACCAAATTCAGATCCTGGGGGGACAGGGCCTTCTCCATCGCTGCTCCCACCCTCTGGAACTCACTACCTCACACCATCAGAGACTCCTCCTCACTCACCACATTCAAAACATCACTCAAGACCCACCTGTTCAACACTGCATTCAACATTCAACCCACAGCATTTAACCCCTGACTATCTCTTCTCCTTCTCCTTCCTTTTGCTTTGATTATTTACCTATTGATTTTTGTCTTTTTGCACTTGTTTTTTGTACTCTGTCAAAGCGTCTTTGGGCTTCTTGAAAAGCGCTATATAAAATAAATGTATTATTATTATTATTGTTATTATTATTATTAAACTGTTCTGCTTGGCAGAGATATGCTCTCTCTAATGAGTACCCGTTATAGTTTTATTGTGTTTCATGGCACCTCTTGTCCGAAGTCTCCTTGGATAACAGTATACAAGAATCCCTAAGTCTGTGTGGCCAAACAAGAAAAATAAACTTCTATTTCTTGAATCTACTGAGTACTGATGAAAGTCATTTTCGTGTTTCATGTATCAAAGACATTGCTGTAGCATTAGATGGGTTTCTATAGATCCTCTGTACTGTTTTGTGTTTTTGTCTTTAAATCACTGACTTATTTGCCACAAACCATATCTCATGCCTTACCCCTTAAGCACCATGACTCTGCTCTTCGGGACTAAGTACTGAATTTTAAAAAACTTTTTGTGAACTTGAATTTCCAACCCCATGGACAAAGGCCGAAGGGAAATGCAGTAATTCCGGCAATGATGGCACGTGGCCTCAGAGCTCTCAGAATCAATTCTCGTTGTATGAGATGAGCTTCACAGCTCCAAACTTGGAATACGATGGCGGCATTAGCTTTGCGAGTACAACACTGAGATTGCTTCCGATTTTTATTTGGTTTCCCTCAGTGTGTTTGGCCTATTCTACAGATTATTTGTGATATCGAACAGGTCTTTGCAAATACACCAGATGAGAAATATTTTCATAACCTGCCAAGCTTATTACTCCAACACCAACAGCTGTATATGGACTGTGATGTTCTTTTCCCCCAAACTATGTCGGTTCAAGCACCATCACTCGAGTTTGCTGGCAGTAGATCATGATCATAAAATCAAGAAATCCTTAATAAATGCTTGCATACATATAACCTTCCTTTTGATCTGTAATCTTTGCCAATCTCAAGCTTAAAAAAAAGAATTTTTTTAAGACAAAAAATAAATTAACCACCCAGGTTTTTGACTCCAATAGGAAACAGATAAGCTTTGAGCCAGGCTGTTTGATGACCAGAAAACAGGGCAGCTGCTTTAATGTTTTGTTCAACAGGAAATTGGCAAGTTGTCTTGAAACATTCATTGCTCTATTTGCTGATTAGCTCCCACTCTGTATAAAATATCCAAAGTGTCAATACTGTAGCCAGCAAATTAAGGCCTCATTGAAGAAGGTAATTGGTCTTCTAATCCCAAGTAAGCCATAGCCGAACTGAGATTTATCCTGAAATGTATAATTGAAGCAAAGCTGCTGCTGCTAGAAGTTTCAGCTGCACTGCTGTTTAATCTCGACGGTACATATTCAGATAATCTCCAGCTGTGCATTGCATATTGGCTTAGACAAAGTTGGGAAATACACTTGAAAGGTATGTGGCTGTCTGGTGCACAACATTTGGCATTGCAAAATCCATCACATGTCCAAAACATGATTTACGCAGAATTTTCTCAAGTTGGAAGAAAGGAAAAGATTTTAAACTTTGTTTAAAAGAAGCGTTTCTTGGTAATAACTTTGATATTCTACATCATTACTTTTTCCGTGCAGCTTTTTGTGAAGTTCATAAGACAATTTATTGGCTCAGTAGATAATTAACTTGAAAGTGATCAGCTGGAGATGTGCCTGGATTTTAAATGACATGCTGCTCTGGTGGATATATCTAATATTTCAAAAGCTCTTTCTAACCACTCACTCACTGATATAAATGTTTAGTACCTTCCAGGTGTGGTAGAAAGCTGAAGTTTTGCATACTGATGCAAACTTAAGCCATTATCCCAGGAAATCAATCGCAAAACATTCGGAAATTAAACAAACACCTGAAATGATAACGATAATTTCCGATATCTATGGTTTTCATGCAGATAATTCACCTATTTTAGTACATTAGAAACACCAGCTCTCTCCAGGAGCGACCAAAGGGAGACGAGGGTCATGTTATTACCAACACCACCGGGGGTGGATGGAGGTTATGTTTTCACCCCTGTTTCACCCCTATTTTCTGTTTGTTTGTGAACAAAATATCTCAACAATTTGTGGACGGATTCGGACGAAATTTGGCAGACAGGTAGTGTATGTGACAAGGACGAAATGATTAGATTTTGGTGAAGATCCGAATTCGGATCCGGCTAGTAGAATTTTTAAAGTGATTCTTCACCATTGGGAGATGGGGCCAAAAACGATATATAGCAGGACATCTCAAAAAGTTGTGGACGGATTTGGACGAAACTTGGTGGACCGATTGGGTGTCTGACAAGAACTAATCGATTATATTTGGTGAAGATCTGAATATGGATTCGGATACAAGACTTATTTAATTTTTAAGTGATTCTTCACCATTGAGTGATACGGCTAAAACCTATACAGTACATAGCAGGATATCTCAAAAGAAATATGGACAGATTTGGACGAAACTTGGTGAACCAGTTGGGTTTGTGACAAGGAAGAATCGATTCGATTTTGGTGAAGATCCGAATTTGAATTCTGTTACGAGAATTATTTAATTTTTAAGTGATTCCTCACCATTGAGAGATCGGGTGGAAAGCGATATATTACATGATATTTAAAAACGTTGTGGACGAGTTAAGACTAAACTAAATTTGATGGATGAGTGGGTTAGACGACAAGAACAAACCAATTCGATTTTGATTCAGGTCCGAATCCAGATCCGGCCTATCAGTGGGATACAAAACTTAAACTGTTCAGCCTGGCAGAGGTACAGGCCACAAGGTATTAGCTAAAAAATTGGTCATCGGTACCACTTTGCCTGGAAAATTCTAGTAATGCATTTTAGTTAGGTATATGTTTCCTGGTATTATGGCACTCGTGGGGACATTCATAATGAGTATCTTAGTGATAGAACCAACATGATTTATATGGTAACCTTCATTAAAAAAAAGAGAATTATTATTTGCATATATTAGCCTTCCACAGCACCACAGGGGAGGGGGAGGGGAGGGAGGGGGGGGGGAGGGGAGGGTGGGGGGATGGGAGGGGGAGGGGGAGAGGAGGGGGGAGGGGAGGGGAGGGGTTATGCTACCCCAGAATTTATTAGAACCCCTTGGTGTATTAAACCCGATTTCAGTCACCCTCCCCCCCCCCACCCTTTGCACTCCAAATTTCCGAAATTTCTCGACCTCTATTTGTGTATCTAGCTGTATGATTTTAAGGTCATGACCTAATTATAGACACTTTAACATTTTTCACCATAACTCGACTGTGCTTTGTCCGATCAGAAAGAAATTTCCCTCTCTAGATACCCGAGAGCAAGGTACATTTACACTTAATTTACATCATACCCCTCCAAGTTAAAGGTCTAGTTCAAATGGCGGACCAAATAAAATAATGCGGTCATTGTCAAATGATGATGTGAAGAAAAAAATAATGCGCTCAATTTTACCAATGCGGAATCTCAGACCACTTGGCCGTCTTGCATCATAATAGTAGACTTGCACTGATGCTGTGTACCTGATACTTGAATTGTGGCCTTGACCTACTTTTTCCGATTTTGTGACCTAATTATCAAAAAACATATTTTTGAGTCGTCTCACCTCGACTCTCGAAGACATGTACTTGTAAAATGGGTCTTGATCTCCGGACGTCTGTCAGTCCGTCCATCTGTTTTTGCTACTCCTCCCTTATCACCTGGCTAATTGTTGTGAAACTTGACACAGGAATACAAGACAGTGTCCCGCACAATCACTCAGGTTTCCATTTTTCCATTTCAGACCATGCGGGCTTCCAGGGGGTGTTACCCCCCAAACTTTGGATCCCTATTCGTCCCTTATTTACCAACCAATTCCTCTGAAACCCGACATATCCCTTCTACTCGATGGTCTGCAGGATCACGCGGTCTTACATTTTCTGATTCAGTATTTTACGATTTCGGATCATGGGGGCTACCAGGGGAGGGGAGGGGGGATGGGTGAAAGGGGGTTACTCACTGAAGCTTTGGATTCCCATTCGTCCATTATTTACTAACCAATTGCTCTGAAACCTGATACAGCCCTTCTACTCGATGGTCCGTAGGATTGGCCGCTCTTAGATTTTTCGATTTCAAATCTGGATGCCTCCCAGTGGGTCAGGGGGCTCTTAAGGGAGTACCCCAAAGACAACAGAGGTCTGAACTACAACCTCAATAGATGATTGTTAGCCCACTCTGGGCTATTTATCTTAATTTACACTCTAGCCCTAAATGTTGTGGGTCAAGGTCATATGGTGGTCCGAAAAATATATGGCCATCCTTTGATCGCAGGCCAAGGGTAAGTCGCAGGTGATCGCCAAGTGTAAGTCGGGGGAGGATAACCCTTGGCAATCTATTCGTGATCACATATATTTAGTTACGATTATTATTGTTAATATTATTATTATTATGCTATTATTGTTGTTATTATTACCTCCCCCACCGAAGGTGGATGGAGGTTATGTTTTCACTCCTGTCTGTTTGACTGTTTGTCTGTCTGTCTGCCTGTGAGCAGCATATCCCAAAAAGATATGGACAGATTTGGATGAAACTTGGTGGACAGGTTGGGTGATTGCCAGTTGGGGTGATTTTTTAAAAGGTGCTTTTTCACCATTGAGAGATAGGACCAAAACCTATATATAGTATGATATTTCAAAAAGGTTGTTGACCGATTATGCCCAAATCTGGTGGATGAGTTGGTTCTGTGATAAGGACAAGCTGATTACATTTTTGGTTAAGGTCCAGATGCAGATCTGGCCTATCGGTGGGATACAAAACATAAACTGTTCTACCGAGAGCCGTTCTAGTTGCTTTTGTTGTTGAAAACGGCCTTGGAAAACGCCACGATAATGTGGAACAACGCTCAAGCTGCTGCTCAACCTATACATATATACTAGTATAAAGCCCGTCAAAAATGATGGGTTGGTACAGTTTTTGATGGTACAGCCGCATGAGCATGCCAAAGAATGAGGTCTGGGCCTAGTGTCAGCGGTGCTTAAATATCACCTTTATTTATTAGACATCCTACAGACGTAAACGAACACTCGTTTTACCCTGCGTGCATTGCACATCACCTGCAGCAAATTTCACCTCCTTTTGCTTTGTATTTATTGTGATTTAAAATATACCGCTTCTGTACACCATCCTTGAGGCTCAGTTTGCAAGCCACCATCTACAATTCCAATTGTAAGAGGCATAATTATTCTTATCTTCTGAGTTTTTTCGATCCTCTGGGTCTTTTTTATCCTTTCTGTAACTGTGATATTTTGGGTCTTCGGGCTCTTTTCGGTCTTTAACATTATTTGGATTCTTTGGGTCTTCATGGTATTTTCGATATTTTTGGTCTTTGGGGTACTTAAAGGTCTTTGGGGTATTTTGGGTATTTTCAGTCTTCAGGGTCTTTTCAGTCTTTGTGGTATTTAAAAGTCTTTGCATTGTGGTATTTTGGATATTTGGGGTATTTCGGTCTTCGTGGTCATTTGGGTCTTTTACAATCTTCAGGGTCTTTGGGTCTTTGGGGTATTTTGGGTGTTTGAGCCCATTGGGTCTTCTGGGTCTTTTGGGTTTTTTGGGTATTTGGGGTATTTTGGCTATTTGGGGTATTTGGGTCTTCAGAGTCCTTGGGGGTCTTCTGGGTCATTGGGGTCTTTTGGGTCCTAGGTGTCTTTTGTATCCTCGGGGGCTTTTGGGTCTTCAGGATATTTTGGGTCTTCGGGGTCTTTTGGGTCTTTAGGATATTTTGGGTCTTATCGGTCCATTGGGTCTTAAGGGTATTTACAGTCTTTTTGGACTTTTCAGTCTTTTTGCTCTTCAGGGTATTTTGGGTCTTCAGAGTCATTGGGGGTTATTTGGGTCTTTTGGATCCTCAGGGTCGTTTTGATTCTCGGAGTCTTTTTGATCCTCGGAGTCTTTTGGGTCTTCGGGGTCTTTCGGGTCATCGGGATCCATTGGATTTTCAGGGTCTTTTTAGTCTTTTGGGTCTTCACGGTATTTTAGGTCTTTGGGATATTTGTGGTATTTTGGGTATTTAACAGTCTTCAGGGTATTTTGGGTCTTCAGGGTCGTTTCAATCTTTTGGGTATTTTGGGTCTTTGGGGTATTTTTTTTTTTGTATACAAGATTGAGGCTCGTGTAAGAGCTAACATGAATGACAAAAAAACAAACGGACACATAAGACAAAATAAAGGCAGTGGGAGACAAGATGGGGAGAGAGGGGGAAGCACACAAGTACAACATTTGAGAGCAGGGAAATCGGGAGATCTGTGGGAGGGAGAGGGCTGAGGGGAGGAGGCATGGGAAGAGGGATGGGGGTGGGAGAGGTTAAAAAAAAAACACATGGAAACAGCTAGGACTTCTAGGAAAGAAGTCGATATTTCAGAAAAGTGGATCTGGGGTGAATTAACGGGGGTAGAACAGATCAATGTTTTGGATGGGGGAAGATAAGAGATGGTGGTGAACAGCTGTTTTAAAGACCTGGAGGGTGGAGTGGGATTGAAGAGAGTGAGGGAGTTTGTTCCAGAGGCGGGAGAAAAGAAGAATGAAAGAGTAAAGGTGAGCAGAGAGTCTTGATTTTGGCAGTTTCACAAGAAGAGGGTTGCTGGCAGATCTTGTGCGACCTGTAGGAGTATTTGGGGGACAGAGCACAGACAGGGCTGGGGGGGGGGGGGGGGGGGTTAGGCCAGGGAGGAGTCGGTGGAAGACAGAAAGACCACCGACCTGCCTGCGTTGAGTGAGTGAAAGGCCCTCAGAGTTAGCTTCATCGCGGGAGATTCCAATGATTCTGAAAGCTTTGGTTTCAACAGCGTGAAGCCGAGCTTGGTGTGAGGCAGGAGCACCAGCCCAGAGGGGAGAGCAGCATTCCATTGAGCTGTGGATCAAAGCCTTGTATGTGGTGAGGAGCTCAGGTGTGCCAAGGAAGGACTTCGCATGATGCTTTGGATGCCCAGTCGGCGACTGGCTTTGGAGGCCAGCTTGGAAATGTGGTTTTCCCAGGAAAGATCATGGCAGATTGTGAGACCCAAGAGCTTGAGTGACAGAACTTATTGGAGAGGATTGTTGAGAAAGTAGATGGGAGGGTTGTCCAGACGGTCTTTTCGGAGAGACATAGTGAGAGTGTGAGATTTGTCAGGATTGAAAGACATGTTCCACTTGTTTGACCAGTCTGTGATTTTGTCCAGGTCTGCAGACAGCGAGGAGGCTGCAGACTGCCGACCTGAGGGATGAGGTATGGAGCGGCGATATTTTGGGGTATTTTGGATCTTCAGAGTCCTTTGGGTTCTTCTGAGTCCTTGGGGTCATTTGGGTCCTCTGGGTTGTTTGGGTCTTTTAGATCCTCATGTGTTTTGGATCCTCGGGGTCTTTTGTGTCTTCAGTGTCCTTTTTGGGGGTGTTGGGTCCATTGGGTCTTCAGGATGTTTGTGGTCTTTTGGGTCTTTGGGGTATTTAGAGTCTTCCGGGTATTTTGGGGCTTCAGAGTCCTTGACGGCTTCTGGGTCCTTGGGGTCTTCATGGCCTTCTTTGTTATTAACAGTCTGCAGGGTTATTGGGTCTTTGAGTATTTTGGGTGTTTTGTGTCCATTGGGTCTTCAGGGTCTTCTGGGTCCTTGGGGTCTTTTCGGTCCAAAGCGTCTTTTAGGTCTTTTAACGAGCATTCAGGAGAGCACGTACACGTTGAGGCATGCTGTTCACTAGATATGCCAAGGTTTGGACAGGAATCGCTTGCCATGCAGTCACAATAGCCTGCTGCAATTCACGCACAGAGGCAGGCTGCGGGGCCAAGTTGTCGATTTGACGCGTTAATTCTGCCCACAAGTTCTCTATCGGATTCATATACGGGGACATGGCAGGCCACTCCATATGCTCCACACCACAGTCAGCAAGAAAGTGCTGGATCATGCGAGCACGATGAGGCCGTGCATTGTCATCTTGGAAGACAAAGTTTCCTCGAAAGGCTGCACGAACAAATGGAAGCAATGTTTTTTCCAGAATGGCTCTGTGCTTGAACTGGTTCAGGTTTCCATTCAGAACAACCAGGTCAGTTTTGCCCCCTGCATGAAAAGCAGCCCAAACGGTCACCCCACCACCTCCATCTTGGACTCTTGGCACTACACAATCTTCGTTGTAGGCTTCATACACTTGTCTGCGCACTCAGACGCGACCATATTGATGATAGACCAGAAATCTAGACTTGTCACTGAGGATCACGTGATTCCAGTGTCCTGGCTGCCATTGACGGTGCTCTCTGGCCCACTGCAATCGGTGCTGGCGGTGTTGTCTGGTCAGACGTGGCTTTCTCAGGGGACGCCTGGCACGATAGCCTGCTTGAACCAGTCGTTGGTTGACTAGCCTTCTGGATTCAGGCACATTTCTCAGTTGCTGCCACTCAGCCCTAAGCCGATTAGCTGACGTGGTACGGCCATTGCGGACTAACCAGTGCAGCTGGCGATCATCCCTCCTTGTGGTTCTGCGGGGATGTCCTGACCTCGGTATTGGAGTAGGGACACCCCTCTGAGCATTTTGTTTCAGGATTTTTGACACCTGACCTTGAGTGATGCCATACTGCCGAGCAAGAGCACACTGTTTCATGCCGGAATTTCGTAAAGCCACCACTAAATGACAAACAGCATTGTCGAGTTGACGGACCATCTCCAGGGGAAGCGGCAATAACTTTTGTAGACGTGCAGCAGTTGTTTTCCACTAATACAGAACGAAACAACGCTTATATACCCGATTGTGAAGCCAATCGTCAAATGTACCTGTCCGTACATTTTGTCACGCCACCTGTGATATAATCCTGTTATTGACTTCTTGCTGCGACAGGCAATCAGTGACATTGTTCTTTTAACAAAGAAATCACCGAAGCATAAACGAAAGTCGCCAGATTGATATACTTAGTTCAGAAAGTAAACCCAAGTCAAGGAAGAAAAAACAATTCCATATTAAATGCCAAGTCTGTATATATTGTTGCGGATATGGGATTTGCATCCATCCATATCCGCTTGTAAATATTCCCCTATTTCCTCAATACTTCCCAACTATCCCCAATCCCCCATTCCCTAGTCCCATTTTCTGTAAACAACACTCTGTAGACCCGACCTCCCCCTATTTCCCCCATTAAATGTCGTGCCCAGGTTCACCGCATCTCATGTAAGACAACTATAGGACATCTTGCTAGTTATTCTTAGTCTATGTCAGTTAAGGACTCGTTTCCATTAATTCTGACCCTTCGTTGCACCAGAATGTGATTGTATGGCACCGTTAGTAAGTTTAGGACCTCCCAATACCTCCCCGCAGCTTTTCCTCACGGTTCAGCAACAGCAACAACAACAACAGCAACGCGGCGGCGGCGTGCACAGGGAGTGCGCGTCCTCACTCCGGCTTGGTTGGTAGGGGGTGTTGGGAGGGCATGAGGCCTTCCCAACGAGCCGCCATCGAACATGTGCTCGACGGGGTTACCAAATAGGGGCTCCCTGTCAGCTCCTCGTCAAGGGCGGAGCCCGGTAACCCCTGCACCCAATGGAAGCGGCGGACCGGTCCCATCTGGGGCGGAGCCAACCAGCCGAGGGCGTGTCACTCCCCGCTGAGCATGCGCAGGAAGAGGGAGGTGACGTTAGATGCGCGCTGAGCTTGGAGCAAGCAAGACGTACCCTCCGAGCGCTGTGAGGCCTCCCCGCATCCTCTGGACTGGACCGTGCTTTATCCTGTCCCCGAGCCAAGGTGCACCTTGTGCTATCGACTACCTGTCCCTTCCTGCCATCAATCCCTGTGTAAGTCAGCCTTGTTCCGTTTGTCTGTGGTCTGTCTGGGCTAAGATAAGATTGTATCTAAGTGCCTATCTCTTCTGTGTCTTTACCTCACTACCGTGTAATCTACCCCCTTTTCTCCACCACTGTAATTATACCCTCCTCCGGAGGTCTTGAGAACTGTACCCCTTGCGTCGTTTCATCTATCCCAGTCGTTGTGTCCTTTCCATCATTGATTTAGCATAGCGCGATTTGGCCAACGTTTGGGTGGAATCGGGGTCTAGTCGGGGAATAACTGTTCAGTCGCGGCAATACCACCGCTCGGTAAATAACATCTAAACCGCGTCCGTAACAATTGGTGTCAGGAGTTGGGATTCGGACCTGGGACTAAATTTGTTAGGCCCAAATTTTGGAACACCAATTGTGTTATTACCGTAACAATTGGTGTCGAGGAGTGAGATTCGAGGCCCGAACCAAATAAAATAAAAAAAACATCTAGGAAAAAAATTTGGTCAAAATTATAAAGACACCGAAATTTGATTTTGTTTTACAAAAAACCCGAATTTTGAAAGTCGCGCTATGGGAGATCAAGACGGCTGGGTTCCGGTAGAGGAGAGTGAGGCAGGGTCGATCCAGGACCAAATTGAGGGACATGAGGAGAGCGAAGCAGTGAGGAAGGCAGGTTCGCAAAATGGCGGCCTCGCGCACGAGGTTACGGGCGCGCAAAATGGCGCCTCGCAGATGGCTACGGCGGCCGCGCCCGCTGCACAAGTGGGAGGGATTGACATGCAGGCCCTCATTGCGCAGCTACAGGCAGCTGTACAGATGAGTATGGGGAGCCAAATTGAGCGACTGGGAGAGCGATTGGAGGGCCAAATGTGGGTAATGAGGGACGAAGCGAGGGGTACCGGTGAGGGATTAGACAAGAAATTAGAGGGGTTAGACAATGGGATAGAAGGGGTGAAACATGGGTTAATGGGGGTAGAAAACAGAATGGCCGCTCAAGAGAATCAAATGGAAGGGATGAAAAAGGGGTTAGAGGGGTTAGAAAACAGTATGGAAGGCAAATTGAGGGACATGAGGGACCAAGCGGAAAGGGAAGTTAAAAAAATGGGGCAGCAGATAGAGGGGGTCAGAATGGGGGTAGAAACTAAATTGGATGCTCACAGGGAGGAAATGGAGCAGATGAGGGTGGCATCTGGGCAGGAGATGCAAGTGATGGGAGAGGAGATCAGAAGAGGTGTGAGTGAGGAGGTCGGAGGAGTGCGCGAGGAGGTGAGGCACTGTAAGGAGCGCATGGAGAAGGAGGTGTGAAAGGGGACTGTAAAATTGCAAGGTGGTATAGAGGAGTTGACGCTGGGAGTAGAACAACTGACAGTGGGACAAAAGGAGTTGGGGGACCAGGTAAAGAAGAACACAGCGGTAATAGAGGGTTTAAAATCGACACAGAAGGAGATGAAAAAGGACGTAGGGGTAATTAAAAAAGAGTGTCAGACGGTACATGAGGACCTGACGAGGAAAATGAACAAGGTGGTAGAGGTGATGGAGGTTAAAGAGCGGGAGGTGCGGGAGCACATAGAAAAAAATAAGGTGGAGTTAGAGGAAGAACTTAAGGGGGCGCACGAGGAGATGAAGGAGGTGAAGCAGAAATTAGAAGAAGTGGAAGAAGGGGTGAGCGAAATTAAGAAGCGACGGAGAGAGGATAAGAAAGAGATAAAGGAGGAAGTAAAAGAATTGGTCCAAAGTCTGTGTTCGGATCGTGATGAGGTGCTCATTAACCGGATGAGGGATTCGCAGGTGATGGAGGAGAAGCGAAGAGAAAGAGGACCCGGTGTAAGTGGTGACCAATATGGTC